>NW_024745936.1:140000-405356 GCF_018991925.1 Homarus americanus
GCAGCAGAAAAGAAGAAAGAGGGTAGGAGCCGTAGGAGGAGGAAGGAGAGGAGGAGGAGAAAGAAGATGAAGTCTCGGAGGAGGTGAAAGTTGAAGAGGCGAAAGATGTCTCTGAGAAGGAGGAGTTAGAGGAGGAGGAGGAAGAAGAGAAAAGAGGAGGAGAAGGAAGAATAAGGAGGAAGAAGAGGAGGAGTGGCCAGCCAAGAGGAAAAATGGCTGTATCGTGTATCAGTCTGTAAGATGGATGGACTTTGAGAGTCTCCCTCTTATCCTCTTCTCTCTCTCTCTCTCTCTCACACTTTTCTTCTTCCTTCTCTACCTCTTTCTATCCTCCTTCTATTCCCCTTCCTTCTTCTTCTTCTCCTTCTCCTCCACCTCCTCCTCTTTCACTCCATTACGATCTTCCTTCTCCTCCTACTTTACTATCCTTCTTCTTCCATGCTCTTCCTCTTCCTCTCCTCCTTACCATCCTCCCACTTCTCTACCTTGCCATCCTCCTCTTCCTACGTCTCTTCCTTACCATCATCCTTTTCCTCCACTTCCTCCTCCTCTTCTCCCACTCCTCTTCCCCCTCCTCCTCCTCTTCCTCCTCCTCCTCCTCTTCTCCCACTCCTCTTCCCCTTCCTTCTCCTCTTCCCCCCTCCTCTTCTTCCTCCTCCTCCTCCTTCACCCTGACCTGATTCACTTAGACGATGAAATCTTGACCGGAGAAAATCTGGAATTGCAAATAGGTTGAGGAAAATAAGCGACCTGGAAATATAAAGATCCAGGGGAATAAGGACACGTGCTGGAAAAAAGATCTGGATTGGCAAATGGTGGACCTCTGGAAAGACCTTCAACTGGAAAACTGGAAGATATAATTTTATTTGCTGAGAATCTTATCGGAAAAATAAAAATAAAAATTTGTTGTTGGTGTTTAGATTAGGTTAGGTTAGGTTAGGTTAGGTTAGGTTAGGTTAGGTTAGGTTAGGTTAGGTTAGGTTAGGTTAGGTTAAAAGAGATGGGGTGTTTAAAGTGAAGATGTGGTTGATATAATACCATACATACACAGACACACACACACACACAGACACACACACAACACCAGGAAGCGGCTGTGTTGCAGTGGCCGCCTCTTGTATGCCAGGTGAGGCGTCTCTGAAGTGAGCCTCTCAGACCCCCACTTCTCTCACCGATTTAACACCTTACGATAAACACTCAGACTGTGAAGGAGGTGACGGCTGAGGCTCACAGCTTGAATATGTATGTATGTATGTATGTATGTATGTATGTATGTATGTATGAGTGATATATGTAGACACAGACAGAGTGAAACAGATAGAATGAATTAAATACTCAAGGTACACTAGAGAGAGAGACAAGCCTCAGGTTTAATATAATAAGCGGTCGTCGACATGTGTTATATAAGACACATTGAGGAAGCTACAGATAATACCTCGGTTACTGACAGACACGATGCTGGGTGGTGGGTGATGGGTGATGGTGATGGGTGATGGGTGATGGGTGGTGGGTGGTGGGTGGTGGTGATGGGTGGTGGGTGGTGGGTGGTGGATGATGGGTGGTGTGGTGGTGGTGGGTGATGGGTGGTGGGTGATGGGTGGTGGGTGGTGGGTGGTGGATGCTGGGTGGTGGGTGATGGGTGGGTGGTGGATGATGGGTGGTGGGTGATGGGTGGTGGGTGATGGGTGGTGGGTGGTGGGTGGATGATGGGTGGTGGTGGTGGTGGTGGTGATGGGTGGTGGATGGTGATGATGGGTGGTGGGTGGTGGATGGTGGATGATGGGTGGTGGGTGAGGTGGGTGGTGGGTGATGGGTGGTGGATGGTGGATGATGGGTGGTGGTGGGTGATGGGTGGTGGGTGGTGGGTGGTGGGTGATGGGTGTGGATGGTGGATGATGGGTGGTGGTGGTGGATGGGTGGTGGGTGGGTGATGGGTGGTGGATGGTGGATGGTGGGTGATGGATGATGGGTGGTGGATGGGTGATGGATGATGGTGGTGATGATGGGGAGAGGAGGACCAGGAAGCTTCAGCATGGAGACCAGGAAGCAGGCCAGGAGAATAGCGCCAACAAGGAGATGTCAGCTGTGTTGGTCTCTACCCACACGCATAATGGAGTCGAATTCCTCCCTCCTCACCCTCTACACCTACCACCTCCTCCTCCTCCTCCTCCTCCTCCTCCTCCTCCTCCTCCTCCTCCTCCTCCTCCTCCTCCTCCTCCTCCTTCCCTCTTCCTCCCCCTCCTCCTCCTGCTCTTCTGCTTCTTCCTCTTCTTCTTCCTTCTCTCATTCTCTTCTACCCACCTCCTCCTCCTTCTCCTCACCCACCCAATATTATCTCCCAACCTTCTCCCCACCAACCTATTCTCCCCACCTCTTTCTTTACCCAATATCCTCTCCTCCTCCTGCCTTACCCATTCTACTCTCCCCACCTCTACCCACCTACTCCACCCACTTATCCACTGTGACACCCACATCCTATGTCGACCCACCCATTGAACTGTTTCCGGACTCTTTTGTGTAGTACTGTTACAGCATCTCCCTCCCTCTCTCCTTCCCTCTCTCCTTCCCTCTCTCCTTCCCACTCTCCCCCGTCCCTCTTTCCCTCTCCTTCCCTCTCCTTCCCTCTCTCCCTCTCTCTCCTTCCCTTCTTCTTACCTTTCCCCTTCCTTCCTTACCTTATCTCTCCTTTCTTCCCTTCCCTTCCCTACCTTATCTCTTCATCCCTCCCTCCCTTTCCCCCCCCCTTCCCTCCCTCAACACCTGCAGGGAGAAGGGAGATGGGGCAACACACCTGTGTTCCATCATAACAAACACATCCTAATTATGTTAAGCTTCACCAAGGTCGATCAAGTTAAATATAAACTACTTAAGCGTGACGTAACTCTTAGATCATGGTTGACGTAGGTTATGTGTGACGTCACTTACTTATAAATTACTACCAATATGTTTGTGGCGTCACCTCTTTCTACCTCTTATATACAGGGTGTTCATAAATGATTACCCTAAGAACAGTATGTTCTCATGTTTTAAGCAGGGTAATCATTTATGGACACCCTGTGTTTCTGGTTACAATACTCGCCTGCTGTCCTCAAGGTCTCTGGTTCGATCCCTGGGCACCCACCCCATCCCCCCAAAGACCATTCAGCTGAAAATTGATGCCCTGGATGCTTAACTTTACAGTGAGGAAAATAAAAGGCTTTCTACCACACTGCCTCATTGTGTCTCAAACTCTTCATAAAAAAATAGTTTCTCAAAAGGTTTTGGTTAAATCATCTTCCCGAACTTAAGATGTGAGAAATTATCTAACCTAACCTTGCCTAACACTGACCTATGACCTGAAGAATGTTTAATCTTCACTACTACAACTTATGTGTTAAGTAATTTATGATTTACTACCACTTATAAATGTCCACCACTTGAATGTGTAATAGTAACATGTTGATTAAGTCATTATTCATTGATTTTCATTCATTCATATATTTTGTACTGTGTGGATAATCATTTCAAAGTATATATCCCATTCAACTTTCAACCTAACTCCCACCACTCCTGACCAAACTGATGGAAGGAGTTTTACGCACGTGGTATTATTTTCTTTTCCATTCAACTGTGGCTTAACGCACACTCTCACTCTCGTATACAACCCACTCAGCGTAAGTGCGTAGTGTAGCGCTGTAGTGAGAGTGTAGCGCCCACGCCCACCATCACCACTAACAACAGCAGGTGCGGTCAGTGAGGATGGTGCCAAGGTCATCTAAGAGTGCCAGGGGGAGGAGAGTGCCAGGGGGAGGAGAGTGCCAGGGGGAGGAGAGTGCCAGGGGGAGAATGCCAGGGAGTGCCAGGAGAGGGAGTGACAGAAGGGGGTGGGAGAATGCCAAGGGTGGGGAGAGAAAGGGGGGTACTCGAAGTGCAGTCTGCTAGCTGTGACAGGTGATATGGTGGGGTAGGGAGAGGGGAGGAGGGAGAGAGGGGAGGAGAGGAGAGCCACACCCCTCACTTTCTCCCTGCCCGCATCACCACTGTTACTAAAAGCCTCTCGCCTGGAGAGAGAGAGAGAGAGAGAGAGAACTTTTGTTTTTGTGGTGTTTTTGATAATTGTTTCTGTCTGTCTTTCTATCTGTTTGTCTCCTTCTTTATCTGTTTAACATCCTGTCTTTCGTTGTCTTGTCTCTCTCTCTCTCTCTCTCTCTCTCTCTCGGGGGGGTCGTTTAGCGGGTGTGAACTGAAGGTCATAGAGGCAATTAAACAACGTGTGTGTGTGTGTGTGTGTGTGTTTGTATGTGTGTGTGTGTGTGTGTGTAATCAGACTCACAAGCAATACCTCCTACACATTCAGACGACCACACACACACACACACACACACACACACACACACACACACATCCTAAAACATCACGACCGAGTTTTATAGAGTAATTGATTTTTATATTCGAGAACCATAAATATTCACTATATCTTAAGACAGACAGACAGACGGACTGACAGACAGACAGAAAGACAGACACCACGTCACACCAGACCTTCAGGGCCAGGTGAGCTAACAAGCCATTCCTTATGTCACCAATTGTCAGCCAGCCAACAGGAAGTGTATGAACCAGGAAGAGGAAGAAGAGAGGAAAGGAGGAAGTAACAACATGTGATGGTGACAATGGGAGGGAGAGAGAGGGAGGGAGGGAGAGATGGGAGGGATGGAAGGGTGAATGAGAGGGAGACATAATGAAAGCACAATGGCATGAATACTCTCTAAAGAAAAGATACAAGAGAGAGAGAGAGAGAGAGAGAGAAGGTGGGGGGAAGCCTGTGTTAAAGGGGGATGGGAGGGAGAGAGATAAGGGGGATGGAGGACAGACAGAAGGTGGGTGAGGAAACAGCTGGCTTAATAGTGTCAAGGTCGACTGTTACATGGTGTTCATCTATCTATCTATCTATCTATCTATCTATCTATCTATCTATCTATCTATCGAAAATTAACTTCACTGAAAGGCTCGAGGTTTTAATCAGTAAATATGTGTCGTTTACATTGAACGATCGGGAACTATCGTAGGTTTAACGACCATTAGCAGGTTCAACGACTTGGATCCAGAGGCAATTAGGGGTTCAACAGGTTCAACGACCAGAAAGAGAGAGAGAGAGAGAGAGAGAGAGAGAGAGAGAGAGCATAAACGAGGAAATGAGAGAGTAAGAGTGAGCCAGGCAACAGACACAAGGAAGTAAACAATTGAGTGAGAGTGAGAGTGAGAGAGAGAGAGAGAGAGAGAGAGAATGAGTCAGACAACAGGAACGAGGAAGTGGGTGAAAGATAAATATATCCTACAGGAGGTGTTAAGGAGGGAGACCTGTATCCCTCCTCCAGGAAGACAAAGATCACTTATACAAAGGCCATTAAAGTTCAGGGAGGGTCAGGAAGGGTCAGGAAGGTCACTTATGCAAAGTTCAATAAGGGTCAATAAGGGTCAGGAAGGGTCAGAAAGGATCATGAAAGGTCAGGAAAGATCAGGACGGTCACTTATACAATGGTCAATAAGGGTCAGGAAGGGTCAGGAAGGTCAGATGATGATGGTGACTCGAGGTGGCAACAGACGACAGAGGTCATGTTAGGTCACTAAGTGAACCAAAGTGAGATTAAGTGTCTCTAGTTATCGCTGGTGTCTAGTCATATTAGGTCAAAGGTCATACATACATATAAGGTAGCATAGGTTATAGTGTGTTATTAAATTAACTTCCGGGATTTTGTTTTGTTTTTTGTTATTGTAGAATGTACACTCCAAGGGGTTCATAACAAGGTTTTAAATATTGTTTTTGTAAGCTGTATTTATATATGTGTAAGGAAGGCTTTTATAGTATATCGAATTGGCTGTAAATCAGTGTCATGTAAAATTTATTCCTTGAACTTAAACATGTTTTGAGGGACACTTTTCTATCCTCCTAACTACACCTAATTGACGACACATACATACTATAAACACCTCCAACCTACACATACCTCCACATACAACCAACATTCAACCAACATACAACCAACATACAACCAACATACAACCAACATACAACCAAAACAAACATTACATCAATTTTAAACCTCATATCTTCCCTTTAAGGTTAATTAGACCGCACCTTAATTAGTAGCCATAATCTACACACCTGTTCAAGACGTCCTTTTGAGACCAGTGGCTAAAGTTTGTGAAGTGATATTGGTAGGAAGGGAAAAAGTCGCGATGTTGGGAACTTTTACCTGTGATATTTATCCCCAGTGAGGTATACCTATCCGTTCCTAATTAGATCAGCAGGTATGAAGGTGAGTGGGTCAGTGGTAAGGTGATGGACGAAATTGTGTACTTTTTCGATAGTGAGGTTAAAGGGGGGAGGGGTGTCCAGAGAGAGAGAGAGAGGGGGTGTCACACGAATGTTAGGTGTATATATGAGAATGTATGTATGTATGTATGTATGTATGTATGTATTTATGTATGTAGTTTGTAATGCGTATATGTATGATGTGTGCGTGTGTGTGTGAATATATGAATGCTGTATATCTTAATAAATACAATTTCGCTTTTATATGCATTGAATATGTAACACACACACACACACACACACACACACTCAAACGTACATATAAACTCACATCAGCTGACACTAGTGCAGTCTCTTTCACATTTTGTCCTAAAATCGATGAAAATCCCTTAAATCTTTGCATTATCGACCTTAGCCAGCCAGTCCATAGAGTCTAGTATCAGGCGCACCCCATCTGGCGGCAGCAGCTGTGTCAGGGAATGTAGTAATTGCATTAGGATTTGGTTTGTGGGAGAATGCAGTTGCCGAGTTACAATAGGTATGCTATCGTCCTTTGGTATTGGGGGAGGGGGAGACTATTGGTGGTGATGATGGAGAAGTCTAGTGTTGGTGGAGGAGGAGGAGGCTGGTGGTGAAGAAGGATGGTGGTGGTGGTGGTGGTGAGTGAGGCTGGTGATGATGGTGAGGGTGAGGGTGGAGATGGTGGTGGTGGTGAAGAAGGATGGTGTTGGTGGTGGTGGAGGAAGAGGCTGCTGGTAAGTGGTGGAGGGTACAAGGATGACGGTGTGTAACAGATACATGTAAGATAACTCCCTAATTAAGACTGCCGTGTGTGTGTGTGTGTGTGTGTGTGTGTGTGTGTGTGTGTGTGTGTGTGTGTGTGTGTGTGTGTGTGTGTGTGTGTGTGTGTGCTGTGTGTGTCTACCTAGAATCTAATAATCCTACATCCCATTTCATTTACCTGTTCATATACCTGACGAAGGAATAGAATCATATGCCAGAGTCCTCGGTCAATGGGGACACCTGACTGACTAGAGAGAGAGAGATGATCAGAGGCAAAAAGGACGGAACAAATTTCTACTTTAGTTCTGCCTGATAGAATAATGATGACACCTGCCGGATATAGTTATAGCCAGGAAGAAGGGAGAGGTAAGCCAAGACAAGCCAGACGCAGAGATACATGAATGTGTGTGTGTTTGTTATTGTAGCTCAGGGGTGGGGTGGGGTGAGGTGGGGGTGGGGTGGGGTGGGGTGGGGTGAGGTGGGGTGGGGGGGGGCACCAGGACATTATCGTTGCTTCCTGGGACACACAATTGACTCAGCCTTGGTTGGGTGGCATTCATCTACTGAGGACGATCCACTCCTCCCTGATACCTCACAGCTCGGAGGGGTGAGGGAGAAAGGGGGGGGAGAAACACGAGTCATAGAGCGAAAGGAGGAAAATGGAGGAGGAAGAGGGGAGTGGGGAGGAAGAGTGGGGGGAGGGAGGAGGAAAGGGGGCAGAAAGTCACAATCAGGGCGAATCTCCCCTCACACCTCATAGGCGATGAGGAGAGAGAGAGAGAGAGAGAGAGAGAGAGAGAGAGAGAGACTTCCATTAAAGACAAACGCCCAAAAAATCACTAAAACGAAAGAAAAACATTAAAATTTTCCTTCCATCCAAATAAGTTCATTATATATTTTTTCTTCGATTCTTATCCTTAGAATTATATCTTTCATTTCTTCTTTCACTACTTCTTTCACTAAATTACTTCACTAGCTTCCTTCACTAACTTCTTTCACTAAATTACTTCACTAACTTTTTTCACTAACTTCCTTCACTAACTTCTTTCACTAAATTACTTCACTAACTTTTTTCACTAACTTCCTTCACTAACTTCCTTCACTACTTCCTTCACTAACTTCCTTCACTAACTTCTTGCACTAACTTCTTTCACTAACTTCTTTCACTTCTTTCACTTTTAAAAGATACTGTAGAACTTGTGATGGTTATTTGCATGAAAGAAGGTGAAAGAAGATCAACCAACTCCATTAACAGACTCAAGTGAAAGTTTCCTCTCTCCGATGGTCTTAATGAGAGAGAGAGAGAGAGAGAGAGAGAGAGAGAGAGAGAGAGAGAGAGAGAGAGAGAGATAATTTAAGTTACTCTGTATGAGGTGAGACGTGTTATTTTTCTCGATATTATTATAATTTAAAGAATATCATTGTAATTCTGTATAATATTTGGGGGGGTTGAAAAATTACCATAAATCATTAAAGAAAATCACATTAAAAAAAACTATTAAAAAAAACTAAAAATCCTTAAAATAAAATTAAAAAGTAGAAAAAATAAATAAAAATATATCGTAAATTTCAATGTTACCAGATTTTTGGTTTAAGTTAACGCAACTTAATGTGACGTAATGATTGCAAGTGTTGCCAAATCATGTCCACACAATCTTGCATTATTAACCACGCTATTTAATACCTCCCTAACGATCGAATTTCAGTGACGTCATCAAGTTCATTTAAGCCACAACAACAATGGAATGGGTTTGTTTACTTCACCCCCGAGGTAAACAATGTCTCCGTATTAAGAGGTCAAAGGTCAAGCATATAGGATCAACAGTCAAGAGGGCTTTAGTTGACCTCCCAAGGACCACCAAATAATGCCTTTTGTTTTGACTGTTTATTTCCGAGTTGTATAGACGCGTATATTCAGGGTCTTAATATATTCTTAGAGTATATAAATTAAAGGACAGAATTAATTTATATATATGAATGTATATAGTAAGTGTTTATATAGTTTAAACTTGAATGAGAGATGGTCATGGGGGTTTGAAAAAGAGATTTATTTCATGGTTCAAACGCTTGGTGATATACGGTTCACATTACGGCCAGGCAAATATATATAGCGGTTTGATCTACTAAAGCACCGGAGAGTGAGTTACATTTACGGAAATTTTATTAACGATACACGCAGAAAAATATTTATACACAAACGCATAAACATTAAAAAGTCATTCACATAAACGCAGGCTTACAAAGAAATACACACACACACACACACACACACACACACACACACACAGATACACCTGCACAGAAACACACATATATACAAACAAACAACACAGACTGCGCTACTCCCTCGTATGTCACCGGAATTGGATTTACAATGGTCCGTTTTGACGGGCCTGAGGCTGCAGTCAACCCCGGATATTGTGGCATCTCTGTGAGCCTCTCCCAGGAAAATGAAGGTCCTCCAAAGATTATTTTTGCCATAAACACACACAAACACCAGAATCCCTCCAATAAACCTCAAGTTTATTAGACTTTTAAGCAGCTGAGAGTCACATTTGCAATAACGCGGACGTATGCTTGATATTGATCCCGCCATGGATGAAATATTGGCAGCTGCAGAACATAACATTACTCTGCCTCAGGGTGATATAATAACGTGGTGCTGTTCCTGATTGTTCTGTTAATGCCTCTCACTATCTATATTAACCCCCGGGGATAATATATAAGACTCCAAGCTGCACCACAATCCTCACTCTTGGAGTCTAATTACGGGTCTTGTTTGAGCAACGATGCGAGAAATTTCTCTTCACGGCGACAAACCTCTTGACCGAACTCTGTTGACAAATGGAAGATAAAGGTGCAGACTTCGATGTGGCGACAGTTACTACGAGGTCACATTTTTCTAAAGTTACCTGGCGACTTGAATTTACCTAAAGCCTGATAATACATAGTTGTGTATATCTTACGGTAAATAGGTTGTATCTTACGTTAAATAGGTTGTGTATACTTACGTTAAATAGGTTGTGTATATCTTACGTTAAATAGGTTGTATCTTACGTTAAATAGGTTGTGTATATCTTACGTTAAATAGGTTGTGTATATCTTATGTTAAATAGGTTGTGTATATCTTACGTTAAATAGGGATAATTGGATAATATGTTTTAAAAGGCAACTGAGGTTTTATTCTCAAATAGGGATAACTTGTTCTTTTTATTGTTACAACTTCATGAAAATTAATTTGTATATGGCAAAATCTCCAGATGAAATTATAAGAGCTTAACTGCCTATATATATATATAAAAGTACATTAATATTCCCATAAGTATTAAAAATAAATAGCAGGATTTCACACACACACACACACACACACACACACACACACACACACACACACACACACACACACACACACAACCTTGACATAAAAGTTGTGTGGCAAACGTGACAACCCATCTTAGCGGAGGTGTGTCACGTAGCAGCTGTTGTGGTACTAGTTATTATAGCTGTATCAACTAGGAGGAGAGGTAGGGAGGTGCTCAGGGCTCAAACCAACTACCATTGAGATAAAAGATGAGCTTTGTATTTCCTTACATATCAATAAACCGAACACTACAGAGAAAGGCAAGACAAGGAAGCTTCTCAACCCTTGCTAGGCGCTGCCACACTCCACTGAAAGGCCACAACTTCCGCCGCGCCCTTCTCACCTCACGTCCCAACACCTTAAGAATTTTCTAACTTTATGACACAAGATCAAGGAACCATACCGAGCCTCCCTTTATTCCCGGACAAGTTAAAGCTGACACTAACTGGGTTACGGCCGAGACAGTCTCCTCACTGCCCTGGCCTCCTATTAATTCCTAAAATCTCCAGACGTGACTTTCTTACCAACGACTGGAATGGAGATGTTGTGGAAGAGGGTAAGAGGCGTGGGGATGGTGTTTTGTTATTGTTCCTGTCTCTGTTTACTTGTGTCTCTGTTTACGTCTCTCTCTCTCTCTCTCTCTCTCTCTCTCTCTCTCTCTCTCTCTCTCTGTATTCATGTTTCTCCCAATACCGTTCTATCTCTCACTTTTACTGCCCCTCTCTCTGTTTCTCTCTCGCTACTCTCTCTGTGTCTCACTCTCTCACAACCCCTTTCACTCAACGTTTCCCACTCATCCATCTCCCTCTCTCTCCTCTCCCCCTCTCTCCCCTCCCTCATCTTTCTCTCTCACTCACCCTCTCCTCAATCATCCTTCAACCTCACCTTCTCTCTCCCCTTCTCTTTCTCTCTAACTCACTCTCTTCTTATACCTCACACCTTCCCTCTCTCTCTCTCTCTCTCTCTCTCGCCCTGAGCATGATACCAACATTTTTAACCTGGTTCCCGAATGTAACAACAATTTAAAAAAAAACAAAAATATTGTTGTAAATTTCCTGTTTGTTGGCAGTCTCCCGCGCTCTGCATGGCCGCCGAGGAAACTATGAGCGGCGAAAGTGTGCTATAACATACACCAGAGTCCCTAGGGATATGATCCTTACGTCAGGAGAGCAATGGAGTGATAATTGCTTTACCGGAATGTCAGTTCGAACGCCCCTACCACCCGGGAGACGTGACGCCATTGGTCGCTGGGATAGATAATATTGTCAACATTGTGAGGTACAGTATTGTTGTCTGCTAGTAAATAACGCGTCACTACAGTATTCTTGCCTGCTAGTAAATAACGCGTCACTATAGTATTGTTGTCTGCTAGTAAATAACGCGTCACTACAGTATTGTTGTCTGCTAGTAAATAACGCGTCACTATAGTATTGTTGTCTGCTAGTAAATAACGCGTCACTATAGTATTGTTGTCTGCTAGTAAATAGTCACTATTGTTGTCTGCTAGTAAATAACGCGTCTACTACTAAATAAGTATTGTTGTCTGCTAGTAAATAACGCGTCACTATAGTATTGTTGTCTGCTAGTAAATAACGCGTCACTATAGTATTGTTGTCTGCTAGTAAATAACGCGTCACTATAGTATTGTTGTCTGCTAGTAAATAACGAGTCACTACAGTATTGTTGTCTGCTAGTAAATAACGCGTCACTATAGTATTGTTGTCTGCTAGTAAATAACGCGTCACTACAGTATTGTTGTCTGCTAGTAAATAACGCGTCACTACAGTATTGTTGTCTGCTAGTAAATAACGCGTCACTATAGTATTGTTGTCTGCTAGTAAATAACGCGTCACTATAGTATTGTTGTCTGCTAGTAAATAACGCGTCACTATAGTATTGTTGTCTGCTAGTAACGCGTCACTACAGTATTGTTGTCTGCTAGTAAATAACGCGTCACTACAGTATTCTTGCCTGCTAGTAAATAACGCGTCACAAGCTCCCAAAAATGATTTCTATCGTATACTCAATGAAGGACAGACACCTATAGTGACTTCAGTGTATAGAACTACTTAACTGATGAGGGAAGTGACTTTAGACAGTGTGTGTATAAAGCACTAGTAGGCAAAGGGTGGTTGAATTCTACAGTGAAAACACGAAGCGAAGTGCATTGGCACACACACACACACACACACACACACACACACACACACACACACACACACACACACACACACACACACACACACACACACACACACACACACACACACACACACACACACACACACACACACACACACACACACACACACAGCCTCTTCTCTCGGGTTCCTTTACCACTCACATGTGGAAATTGAAATCGACGGATTGGTGGAGGGTTGGCCATCAAACTGTACAATGAATTTAGTCCCTACTGCCATCTATATATAATGTATTACTCTCTCACTAGCGGGTCAGGGGGGGACATCAGGGGAGAGGGGGGCAATAAGTATAGCTGGCGAGTGTGTGATATGTTGAGTTTGGTAATCAGCATCGAGTAAGTAATAACAGTGTCTGAACTACAATGTAAACACTAAAATTGTTTAGCCAGGGATGGGGTAGTCTTGTGTGGTTTACGAGAATATAAACTTCTCCCAGGTACTGACTCTTGTATCAGCACTACCAGCCTCTCTCTGTGTGTGTAGGACCCAGGAGTCTTGAGATAATGTAGTTGTCTTATGCCACACTGCGGTAGTTGGTGCTGGGTGGTTGTGGTGGAGAGGTGGGGATGGTTGGGTGTGGTGGTGGTGGAGAGGGGGGATGGTTGGGTTGGTGGTGGTGGTGGTGGTGGTGGAGAGGTGGTGATGGTTGGGTGCTGCTGGTGGTGGTGGTGGGCTAATATTATCCATTATCAACACCGGTAAGTGACTTGTGGCTCCAGCGAAAAGTTTTCCCAAAAGTCTCTGATCAAATTAATATCACAGATGCACTCTCTCACTAACTTCTCACTAACTTCTCACTAACCTCTCACTAACCCCTCACTACCCTCTCACTAACCTCTCACTACGCTCTCACTACCCTCTCACTACCCTCTCACTACCCTCTCACTTAAGGGCTTAACATTAAATCAAACAAATTTACCCACATTTGTAAAAAAAAATAAATAAACAAATAAAATAAAATAAAATTATAAATCCCATTACTGCCCAAAGTACAATACCAAACTCACTTATTACCAAACTGTCCTGTTCGTTTCCGGAATCGCTCAAGTGGTTCATCAGAAGACGAGGGAATACACAAATGCTGAGTTACCGAGAAGCTAGTGGCAGGCCTTCGTTAATACACAAATGCCGAGTTACCGAGAAGCTAGTGGCAGGCCTTCGTTAATACACAAATGCCGAGTTACCGAGAAGGCACAGTGGTGGGCCTTCCGTGAGCGTGTTATATTAACTTCTCGGAACATGCTACCTGGCCAAGCTGTGTCCAATCTCTGATGAAGGTGGGAATAACGAGAGAGAGAGAGAGAGAGAGAGAGAGAGAGAGAGAGAGAGAGAGAGATAGAATGAAATACGGGAAGAGGGAGAGAGAGATAGAATGAAATACGGGAAGAGGGAGAGAGAAAGGAGGGAAAAAAGAGAGAAAGACGGTAAAAGAGAGAGAGAGAGAGAGACGGGAAAAGAAGGCCAGAAGAGTAAAACAGTGAGAGAGTGAGAGACAAAGAGAGAGACAGAAAACCAGACAGACAGAAAGACAGACAGACAGAGAAATTAAAAGCCTAAAGGGTAAAAAAATATATTCACTCCAGGACATATACAACTTCCTGGTATAATCACTCGAATATTTACAAGGAGTTAAGTGTTGGATTCCCATGAGAGACGAATATTCGGGGAAATTTTAAACTTTCACCTCAGCTCTCACGGTGAAAGTTAAAGAAAGTAAACGAATCGAAGGAATTTATTAAGTTTCTTGGAAGTCGATTGTCGAGTTTATTTTGGCAGTCGAATTTTTTTTTAGTGTGATTTTACTTTTTATCGTAATTTTGCGTATATATCTTTGAATTGGTCTCTCTCTCTCTCTCTCATGTCTGTAACGAAATATTAATTACATAACCTAATCTAACACAACACAACATAACATAACAAGACCTAACCTAACCAATTAATTGGTATTTGCTTCGGATATTGCACCAATTAATGACTGGAAAAGCGCCGCTGATTGGTTCCTCAACTCCTTCGATATCCACTTCCTAGGTTATGATTGGCTGATTTTAAACAGTAATTAACTAGGGTAATCATCATCAATCATCATCATCATCATCATCAATCCTCATCATCATCATCATCATCATCAATCCTCATCATCATCATCATCATCATCATCATCATCATCATCATCATACCTCCAAGGAAGACATATCCGTGTAATAAAAAATAGGAAGTTTTAGAGGGATTCAGAGTTTGTGGGTCCGAAAAAATCCTTTGGAGAGCCGAATGGAAATTGGAAAGCAATGCCAGGCTTCGGTGGGGGGAGGGGAGGGGTGAGGAGGAGGGGAGAGGAGGTGAGGTGAGGAGGGGTGAGGGGGGTGAGTGTGGGGATTTCCTTGATACTAGTGTTCTTCGTTGGCTAAGTCTTTCTGTGAGGGAGGGGGAGGGAAGACTTGGAGGGAGGGGAAACTTGGGGGGGGGGGGCTTCGGGGGGAGGGACTTGGGGAGGGAAGGACTTAAGGAACTATAGAAACAAATGCTTCTACTGGATACTAGGAAGATTATATGTTTATCTTTAGTTAAGTTACTCAGCCGGATGATTAGCTTTCATTACTTACCGTCACGAATAACTTTGAGTTTATTGGTATCTCTGTCGGGCGGACGAGTAACACCAAGGGTCTACGAGTAACCCCAGGGTCTACGAGTAACTCCAGGGTCTACGAGTAACTCCAGGGTCTACGAGTAACCACACACACACATAAATGACACAGCCTCAACAGCGAGAGCCCTGATGGACGCTACGTTTAAGCTGTATCTTACTATGAGGATGACACACGAGCCAAGTTTGGAACAAGACCTCTCCCACCATCCTCACTACAGCTCCGACCCAGTGTGTGTGTGTGTGTGTGTGTGTGTGTGTGTGTGTGTGTGTGTGTGTGCGTGTGCGTGTGTGTGTGTGTGTGTGTGTGCGTGTGCGCGTGTGCGTGTGTGTGTGTGTGTGTGTGTTTTATAGGGCCGTCTTCAGCAACTGTGGGCTATTTTTAGGCTGGACGACCAGTTATAGTCTTACTTATGATCCAAGTTTCAGCATGTGACATAGTTTTAACCGTGTGACCTTGCTTTAAACTGAATCTGACCCAGTTTCAGCAGGGAAGGGTGGCGGTAACACACACACACACACACACACACGTCAGGGGAACATCCACCTTGTAAACTGTTCTTTGATCCAACATACCTTTCCACTTAACGACTCTGTATTGTCTATAGAAAGTTTCTCATCTTGGTTAGGTTAGGTTAGGTTAGGTTAGGTTACGTTAGGTTAGGTTAGGTTCGCGTTTCGATGGGTATTCCTAATCTTCAGGTAAAATAAACTTTGGTGTCTAATCTTCATGTGATCTAATTCAGCTCTACCGTAATTATACCCCACGTAAACGTAATTTGGGGATATATTGAATTCAACCTTTCCGTTAAGCTGTCTGTCTGTCTGTCTATGTGTCCGGAGAGACGAAATCGTTTCAGTACAACAACTCTATTTTCCACCCACCGATCACCATGGAATTTAGGGAATATCTCTCTCTGGGTTAGGGGAATTTCCCTATTGATTATGGGGATGGAGGGTCAAAGGTCAAGGTCAGTAGGGAATAGATAGGGAATTTTGGAATCACCTTCGTAAGATATTTCCTGCTCTCTCTCTCGCTCTCTCTCTCTCTCTCTCTCTCTCTCTCTCTCTGGTCAGCTGGTTCAGTATTATCAGGACAACGCTCCCAATCACTGGACTACCCTCTGCTGTAATTGCTTCATTCAGATGCACCCGCTCGTTAGGATAGCCCGGTCTCCTCCTCCGTCCCTCTCTCCTACCACCACACCTCACTCTAACCCTCCCCCTCCCACTCCAACCCTCCCACTCCCACTCCAACCCTCCCACTCCAACCCTCCCCCTCCCACTCCAACCCTCCCCCACTCACTCCACCCCCTCTTTTCTACCACGATATGCAGCGAGGTATAACATTCACAGCAGTACTAGTAACCAATAACAGCATCAATAACAGCAATGAACAGCAATTGGACGATCAGAAACAGCAACTCCACTCGCCACAGATCACAGTATGTAAATGTGGACAATATAACATGTACAATATGTGGCCAGACATAATGGCCAGACATACTCTTACACAACGTTCTAGATTGTGAGAAAATAGATCGTTTTAGAAATAGATTCAAGTGTGTGTGTGTGTGTGTGTGTGTGTGTGTGTGTGTGTAAACTATGGACAAGTTTCTTTACGCCATTGGGAACCTGGATGTTAATCGATTTGCGGATCTTATTCCGGGGTAATGGTTAGCCAGTGCAGTTGGCAAGTTGTCCGGTCTTCTCGGACTATTCCTTAACACTGGGTCACGCAGCTCGTTAACTTAGGGTGTGGTTGTTATGTTGGCGACAGCTTCTAAAACAAATTCACGCCTCGGTGGCCCTTGGGCCAGCCATCGTCGTTACACGAGGGGCATCCATTATTAACATCATCAGTAACACCAACATTTAGTAACAACAAGAACAATAACAACAACAACAACAGCAACAACAACAACAACAACAGACAAACAGAAACAATCCAGTACAGTCTACTAGTGACAGCTGGGAGGGGGAGAGGCAGGATGCTGTAGACACCAGATGAATGTACGTACACAGGCAGTCTGTCTGTACTTGTTTAGGTGTGTGTGTGTGTGTGTGTGTGTGTGTGTGTGTGTGTGTGTGTGTGTGTGTGTGAACTTGACAGGCACAGTTCCCTCCCTAAAAAAAAAAAGAGACAAAAATAGAATGAAAAAGGGCGGAAACAAACGGAAAAACAAACAGAAAAAATATAAAAACTGAAACAAGTTTATAACAATCCTCCCTCCTCCCTCCCTCCCTCCCTCCCCACCCACCTCCCACCCACCTCACTACCCACCATCCCTCACCCCTTCCCCTACCCACCCTCCCTCCTCCTTCACCCCTACACATTAAAAAAAGATGTTAAGTAATACATTATCCCTGCTGTTCGCCCATTACTGTAACCTAGCCCCATTGTCCCCTTGATAAATGGTTATTACCTTCGTCACTACATTAATCCCCGCCAGGAATAATAGAGTCGGGAATAAATGTCCAAAAAGGGGGAAAAAAGGGGAAATAAATGCGGTAACCAAAAAAAAAAAAAATAAATAAAAGAGAATTACGTTAAAGAATTTTTGTATCAACGAAAAGAATAAAAAATTGTTCCAGTGAAATTTAGGGTAAAAAACGTAAATAAATAAATAGAGGAAAATAAAATGCTTCAATATGCCTTCTGAACCTAACCAACAACACTCACTAATACCCCAACTGACCAATGATATCGTCGCCCCCATGATGTACCTGGTTTTTCATTGGTCAGTTTTTAGAGGGAGGGATGACGGTAAAAGAGATTCATTTTACTTGGAAGGTTATATTGCTTACTTGGTTTGAGAATTATGCATCTACAGGTAAAGAATGTTAATAACTCTTAGCACAGGTGTGGACTCGGGGTACAATTACAGGTACAGGTATACAAGTACAGGTATTGTATATGAAAGGAGCAACAATAACAATAATAACCACAACAACAACAATAATAATAATTAATAATAACAATAATAATAACAACAACAACAATAACAACAACAACAACAACAACAACAACAACCATAACAACAACACTCTCTCCTCTCCTTATTAACAACATAACAAGAGATGGGCCAATAAGGGGTTAAGTTTGACCCTTATACACAAGAGGTAAAAGGTTCAGGTAACTTTCCAGGTGTGTCTTACCTCTACGGCCAAACTCGAGTCTAATTAAAACTTGATCGCAAAGTGACGACTTGAGCCCCGTTACCCGAGTCTTGGAGGCTTTACTAATCCTTGAACCTACCCAAATCTAACCTAAGCTAACCTGACCTAATCTAACCTAACCGATAAGAGAGGGACCCATATGATACCCACAATCTCCCCATAGATTTAGGAGCATTTGCTGGAAACAAGGCTCACAAAGTACTTGGGTTCATACAAAGGAGTGTTCGTTACAAGACCAGCGAGGTCATCTTAAAACTATATCTTGCGCTTGTGAGACCTCACTTGGATTACGCAGTTCAGTTCTGGTCACCGTACTACAGAATGGATATAGAATCCTGAGAAAGAATTCAGGGGACAATAACAAAACTAATCCCGGACATTAGGAACCTTGAGTACAGAGACAGGTTAAAGCATCTTAATTTGCACTCCCTCGAGAGACGTAGAGTGAGGGGCGATATGATCGAGGTGTATAAATGGGAGTCAGGGCTAAACAAAGGTTACATTACAAAGGTACTCAAACTATCCAACCAGGAGGGAACTTGTAACAATGATTTTAAATTAGACAAATTTAGATTTAGGCGCGAGATAGGTAAACATTGGTTTGGAAATAGAGTAGTGGACGAGTGGAACAAGTTACCAAACATCATCATTAACTCGAATACGCTGGATAGCTTCAAACATAGGTTGGATGGATATATGAGCAATAGGGGTTGGGTGTAAACGGGACTGTCCAGTATGGGTCAATAGGTCCGCTACAATTCCTCCATTCTTATATTAACACACCCCAGGCAGCATACCTCCCCAGACCCTACATCACTTCACCAACCAACCACATCCTCTTGAGTATAACCCTTGGCATCATATATCTATTATAAGCCTTCAATAACTCACTATAATCCCGATAATTCGCATAATGAAGGCATAACTACGGCATTATCTGCTATTATGTGTAATGTATTGCATCTTAGGTCGAGAATTACCTAACAATATCCCTAAAAAAAGGTCCTTAATGTTTGTTATTATACGTTGGGGTTATTTCTGATAGCGTGGTTGTTGTTATTGTTATTATTATTATTATTATTATTTGTAGTAGTAGTAAAGTGATAGTAGTAGTAATAGTAGTAGTAGTAGCACCAAGTCCAACACCTAGTAAATCCGGTAAGCAACAGGTAATTGCCAACCCAACACACGTCGGCTGCAGGTGAGTTACCATCACCTATATATCACGACACAGGAAGTGCATTTGAGTCGCCCTTTTGACCGTGTCGCTAAATCCCAAGAGATGAGGAGAGAGAGAGAGAGAGAGAGAGAGAGAGAGAGAGAGAGAGAGTATACAACGTAAAGAAACAATTTAAAGAGCTGGAATGATCTATCTGTCTATCTATCTATCTATCTTCTCTGATCGACCAGCACAGGTAAAGGAAGGGTTTAACGACACAGGTAGATCGGTCAACGTAATTACCGCACCTGAACACTCTCTTACCTGTTCTTTCCCTCGGGGTGTCAGTGAGTTATTTACCTTTATCTGGTAACAATTATTTCCCTCTACCTGTGTGTGGGGGGGGGGGATTATATGTTTTTATCTGGTAACAATTATTTATTCCCGTTTATGTGGTAACAGTTATTTTTCTCTGCCTGTATACTGGTTAGGTTCTGGTTAGTTTTTGGTTAGGTTAGGTTTTGGTTAGGTTAGGTTAGGTTAGGTTTTGGTTAGGTTAGGTTAGGGTGTTTAATCATCAGTTGAAATAAGCTGGGGTGCCTAATCTACATGTGCTCTAGTTGAGGTTGTTATTGTTATTAGGTCACGAGGTCACACGAGGTCACGAGAGGTCACGAGGTCACACGAGGTCACGAGAGGTCAAGAGTCGTGTTTATATCACTCCACCGACATTACTTTCTAATCTGATTGCACTTGAGCGAGACACAACATCACTCAGGATGGTATTTTTCCCAGGCTGTCTCTCACCTTTGACCTTTTGACCTTGACAGACAGACAGACAGACAGACAGAGAGAGATTTGTAAACAGACAGGTACATATGGACAGACAGATAGATAGATAGAGTAAATGGAGACAGAGAGACAGCGAAAGACAAACAGAAACAGACAAAAACACAGACAGACAGAAAAAGACAGACGGGCAAAAACACAGACAGACAGACAGACAGACAGACAGAGAAGCCAATTAGCAATATCTTATTCTACACCACTACTAAAATAGCTCATTAAACACAGCCAGCTTTTACCCTCTTAATTACTCAACCCGTCAATAATAGCTCACGGTTCGACGCGATATTACAAAATGATTTAGGAGTTATTTATTATTTTTTTTAGGGCAGTGGGGGGTGGTTATTATTACATAATTAACCTGTAATATTTCATCACTTTAGAGGGATAATGAAGAGAGTTGAGCAATGTGGGTTAGTGGAGGTGTGTATGTTGGTGTTCTTGTTATTGATTTGTTGTTCTTGTTGTAGTTATTGTTTTTATTATTATTAGTAGTAGTAGTAGTAGGAGGCCACGTTTCAAATAAATAGTAATAATAGTAGTAGTAGTAGTGGACAGTAGGAAGCAGCAGACGCAGTACAGTAAGCAGGTGCAAGCAGACACACAGGAAGGAGTGTGGTGAGGTGGATGACACACGAGAGAGAGAGAGAGAGAGGAAACTGCCAACTCACCACCTGCAAAATACCACTTGGTAATCTGCCTCATCATTAACGAGAATTAAATCGCGAATGTTTTAAACACTCCATCGTGGGGTTTTTAAAGCGAGATAAATCACTATATATCTTAACTACTAGTAATATCACTACTTTACTATCGACTATGACTACAAATACTTATAATAGACCTAATTAAAGTATTATAATTATACGCAGAGTTAAAGTTTCGTCGGTAAATAATAATTCGTCAACATGGGAAAATTTCTCTGAGTATTATATAAGTAAGATAGTGTTGCCAGAGTTACGAGACCATGAGTTTAAATATTTTCATTAATAACTATAATTTGTATTAATATTTCGGTAATTAAACTATATTCATCACTTAGAGGGTTGGAATATTAATAATTAGAGAGTGATGCAGGTGTTCTATCTATAGTAAAGAAGGTTAATTAAAAGGTTAGTAATTAACTCACCTGACGTATGTGGCATCGTTGTCCAGGTGTGGTGATCACGTTTTCTGTGACGTTTAACTACCGTGTCAACACTAAATTAGTCTTTAATATCGTCTTTTCTCCCTCTTACGAGTCCTTTCTGTACTCAACAGTTAAGAGTACAGTCACTGATGGTAATTTTGTTTGAGTACAACCACTGTTAATAATGTTAGTTACACAAAAACACATAAATCACACACACACACACAAAAAAAACACTATTTACACTTCAGCTGGCGGCCGTGCACTGCCTGGAGGCTCTTCCAGTCGAGATAACCTCACCTACGCCTTGCGTCTGATTGGTCGTTGATATCATTTTCAAGTTTCTAATTGGTCACTTCTAATCTTTTCCTTATCTGTGATTGGGTCACTTGCAGCCCGTCTCATTTTTACGCTTGTTATCGTTACATATTTCTACAACGAAGAGAAAATTGTATAGTTATTCTCACTTAAATATAAAGTAATTAGCGATATATTAAGTAATTACAGGACCAAAATTACCTTAGACAATATTTCAAATTACGTCCAATGAATTTGATATCCGGACCACATGAAGATTAAACACCCCAGCTTATGTTAGGTTAAGTTCGAGTGTTTAATCGTCATGTGAACTAAGCTGGGGTGTTTAATGGTCATGTAAACTAAGCTGGGGTGTTTAATGGTCATGTGAACTAAGCTGGGGTGTTTAATGGTCATGTGAACTAAGCTGGGGTGTTTAATGGTCATGTGAACTAAGCTGGGGTGTTTAATCTTCATGTAATTTGTGTAATATCCTTCCTATCCCTACTACCCTACCCTACCCTACCCAACGTGTTTACATAATGGCAAGAATTCTTTAGTGTTGAGAATAGCATTTCGAGCAATCCACAGTGTCAGGTTGGCTCACACAGGTACACAACCATCCATAATTCAAATATTATATATTACTAGACATTAATGCAGTCCATCATCACCATTATCATCATCACCATCATCATCACCACACCACCACCACCACCACCACCACCACCACCACCAGGGCCAGGGTGGTACTTAATAACAACTATGTAGGTATTTCATTACGTGTCTGAAACCTCCTAAAACTTTCTCCTCCCATATTTCACTGTGTTAGTCTCTTCTGACACGTCTTTGTTATGGCGGTGGAGAGAGAGAGAGAGAGGGGTTGAGGGGAGAGAGAGGGGGAGAGGGAGAAGATGGGGGGGTTGACAGTGAGAGACAGAGGAGGGAGAGAGAGAGAGAGAGGAGAGAGAGGGGGGAGAGAAGATGGGGGTTGACAGTGAGAGACAGAGGAGGAGAGAGAGGGTGGGAGAGAGAGAGAGAGAGAGGGGGGTGAGGGGGGAGAGGGAGAAGATGGGGGGTTGACAGTGAGAGACAGAGGGAGGAGAGAGAGGGAGAGAGAGAGAGAGAGAGAGGGGGGGTGAGGGGGAGAGGGAGAAGATGGGGGGTTGACAGAGAGACAGAGGGAGGGAGAGAGAGGGAGAGAGAGAGAGAGATATTATGCCTCATGCAACCCGGGAAGCAATTTTCTGGGAGACTTTGTTTAGTATTAACCTGGGAAGAATTAACGGAGGACGAGGGAGGGGGTGATTACAGGGGCAGAGGGTCACGGTAGGAAGGAGAGAGGTCCAAGGGGAGGAAGAGAGAAGAATCCAGGCAGGAAGGAAAGGGGTCCAGAGGGAGGGAGGGGGTCCAGGGGGAGAAGGAAGGGGGTCCAGAGGGAGAAGCAAGGGGGTCCAGGGGGAGGATTGAAGGCTCCAGGGGCACGAAATTATGACCACGGCGTAATAACAGTCTTTGTTTACCTTGGAATCCTAGAGAGAGAGAGAGAGAGAGAGAGAGAGAGAGAGAGAGAGAGAGAGAGAGAGAGAGAGAGAGAGAGAGAGAGAGCACCCATTACTCAGGACAGGAAGAACCCAACTACACACAACCAAAACACAACCAACATCTCACATCACTGAAATAAAATGTTTTACTTCATCCTGGGGGGAAAAATGTATATAATCCCCTTAAATAATTTTATACACTCATTTAAGTTTTATCTCCTGGGAAAAAAAATCAACAAGACTAATAAGGATTTTTACGTTCCTTATAATTATCTCGTAACTTTAACTTGTATAATGATTTGTTTAATTTGTTCTTTTGGTGAATAAATTTAGCAATATGAGTTTATATTTATTTTAGTTTTTAGTTTATTTTGTCTTATTATTGATGGAGTTTTAATTTTTTTATTAGAATTATTAAATATTTTATGTTGGTGATTTATTTTTTTATTTTTATTTATTTTTTTACAAATTTTAAGTACATCTTGACGAACAATTTAAAGTATTATTTTAGGGGATTAAATATGGTACCTAAACCTTAAGAAATATCTAATTCCCTCTACGACCAAACACCTTAAAGGGACAAATTTAAGGGACACTGTAGTAGGAGGTGTTGGGGGTGGGGAAGTGTTGGGGGAGGGAGGGGAGGAGGGGGGGAGGGGGGAGGGGGGGAAGGGGAGGTGGGGAGGGAGGGAGGGGAGGAGGGAGGGAGGGGGAGGGATGGAGGGAGGTGGTAGGGAGGGGGGAGGGAGGGAGGGAGGAGGGGAGGGAGGGGAGGTGGGGAGGGAGGAGGGAGGGAGGGAGGTGGGCAGGGAGGGGGGAGGGAGGTGGAGGGAGGAGGGGAAAAGATTTGGAGTTTAGAGCTATAAGAAACTCTTTGCAGACATCCTCTCTTCCCCTCCTTCCCTCTCCTCCTTTCCTCTCCCCTCCCTCCCTTTTCTCTCCCTCTCTCTTCCTCCCCCTCCTTCACACTCCCTACCGAGCCACTTACCGCGCCTCAAGAAGAAGAAGAAGAAGAAGAAGAAGAAGAAGAAGAAGCAGAAGAAGAAGAAGAAGAAGAAGAAGAAGAAGAAGCAGAAGAAGAAGAAGAAGAAGAAGAAGAAGAAGAAGAAGAAGAAGAAGAAGAAGAAGAAGAAGAAGAAGAAGAAGAAGAAGAAGAAGAAGAAGAAGAAGAAGAAGAAGAAGAAGAAGAAGAAGGCCGTGTTTACAAATTCTCCGATACTTGGTGGTGATTGGTCGGTTCCACTCTCGATCCAACACTGTGTAAAGAGATGAGTGAATTAAAGTTTGGCCGGGAGGAAGAAATCTATCCTGTCTCTCCCTCTCTCCCTCTCTCCCTCTCTCCTTCCCTCCCTCCCTCTCTATCAACCTCCCTTTCCATTCCCCCTCAACCACTTCTTCAAAGATAAATAAAAAATTATCATGTTTTCAGCGCTTCAAAGCAGGGAACACAGAGAATTCTGTATACGTGTTCTATTCGAGGTATGATTATTTTTTATCTCCCTCTGTTGATTTCTTCCTTTTTTTCTTGTTATAAAGAAAGTTTTATGTGTATTGGGGGAGTAATCTTCAGGCCACTGTGTGTGTGTGTGTGTGTGTGTGTGTGCGTGTGTGTGTGTGTGTGTGTCTTTTTTCTACACTTACAAACACAGGTTATAAAAAAACAATAGTATAACAGCTTCTGACCCCTTGAGACGACCCGATAATAGAATCAGATTCCCTTTTAATAGAATCAGGTATATATTTTTTTTACGGAGCTCGGTGAAGGAACAGATGACTAACTGAGGTAATAGGCGTGTGTGTGGGAGTTAATAGCTGGTTATTACAGAACTACTTCTACTACTACTATTACTACTACTACTACTACTACTACTACTACTACTACTACTACTACTACTACTACCCCCTCCCCCCATCACTCCTATTGAGGTGCCCAGAGGAGAGCCAATATATCCCTATTACTGGCACAAACTTGATCAATAATTCTCAAGATTCAATGACACTAAGAACCAGGAAGTCCATAAGTTCGTTCGTTATGATAGGGAAGCCAATGGTTGAACGCCCATAAGAGCTTGTGATGGATGACACTCTCTTCCCACCCACCTCTTTCGTATAAGTTTTGACGGGATCCCAGATTGGTCGCGGCCACATCCAAGTTTTGTAAGATTTTTTTTTTCATTTTTTTTATCAATTTTGAAACATGGGAATTGGATCCTTATTGCTGAGGGCCCTAGGGGAGGAATCTTGGATGGTTGTGTTAGATGGGTGAGGTCGTGTGAAAGGATAAGAACGCTGGAATTTCTGCTAAAAAGAGAGAGAGAGAGAGAGAGAGAGAGAGAATATATCAAAATATGGAAACACACACACACACACACACACACACACACACACACACACACACACACACACACACATACACACACACACACACACACACATACACACACACAAACACTAGCCACCCTCTAGCTCCCAGGGGTGTCGCTTCTGAATGGCAACACTTGCGTCACGAGTTTGCAGTTTTACCAGATTACAGTTTACGTCTCTTGTTTTTACTGGTGCCTGGACGTGACTGTTTTTAGTTTGAGGAGCTAACTTTGGTGTGAGGTGTGTGTGTGTGTGTGTGTGTGTATGTGTGTGTGTGTCAGGTCAGATTAAGTTAGGTTAGGTTATATTAACTTTAGTGTAAGTTTATTCACGTTATGCTTAGGTTAAGTTAACTTAGAGATGATAAAGATGAGATTAAGTTAGAATAAACATTGGGTCAGAGTTTGGAATAATTAAACCTGTCAATTGAGGATATGAGAAAGGAGGCCATCTTGGGACCCAACTAGCCATAGCAATCACCAAGCCCAGGGTTCGATTTCCGACCTTAAATAGAGCTATTACCTTCCATCTCTCTTATCAACAGCTGAGCTATTGTCTCCCCGGATAATGAAGGGATTATAAGCGGCTGTATTGTGGGGTGGCCAGCGCGAGTCAGCAGCTTTCCCAAACAATGACGCATCGATCTCACCGCCACACAAAAACCCCTTGAACGAACCTACAGGGGAATACAAACCTATTTAGAGAGTCTACTGTCAATTGCTATATATCTAGTCTCCTATTGAGTCTATTTTCTTGATTTAGTTACATGGGGATGACGATATTAATAAGGTAGACATAGGTGGCGCTGTTATCGTGGCGGGTGACAGTCAAGAGAGGGTCGAGTTGAGGATTAGGTTACGGGATGTGGGATCGAAACCTCCCACCGTGACGCTTTTTTGTCACGACTTATTGACTCTGACGTTTAATTGTATCTATTGTGTGTCTTTTGGAAATTATATACGGCCCAGGTGATAAGGACAATTAATTTACTCTAACTTCAGGTGTTATATAGATGTATAGGAGAGTTATATAGGATTATACGTCGGTGGTATAAGTACAATATACCAGAGTGTGTAAGGCCAGGAAGAGAGAGGGAAAGGATTGGGTAGCGTCTGTCTGTCCATCTACGAGAGAGAGAGAGAGAGAGAGAGAGAGAAAAACACATACACAGACCGTCACATAAGGATACTGACGGCGGGCAGTACCGGATGCCGCCCTTGACCTTGTAATGCTCGCAGTCACTTCCCTATCTTGTTTACTGTCACTTTCCGTGTGTGTGTGTGTGTGTGTGTGTGTGTGTGTGTTTATCCGCCTCATTACTGATTCCTAAACTTCCGGGAGCTTTTGTATAACTGATTTTAAATTCCACGAAGAGAAAAGGAAAAACACTAATTGATATGGGAATTTGATAACAGCTTTTTTGGCTTAAAGATAAATTTTATTCTGGTAGAGAGAGAGAGAGAGAGAGAGAGAGAGAGAGAGAGAGAGAGAGAGAGAGAGAGAGAGAGAGAGAGAGAAAAAGAGCTAGCAAGAGAGAGAGAGAAAGACAAAACAAACGAGAAAGAGAGAGCAAGAAAGACAACATGACAAGGAGAGTGATAAAGAAAGCAAGAGAACGAGAGAAAGAGAACCTGGAAAGTCACAAAAATCACAGAGTCATTCGCTAGTGGTAGAAATAATTCCAGGCTGTGGATGGTGTTACTGGCTGTCATGTGAAGGGGGGGTGGGGGGTGGTGAGAGTGATGGTGATGGTGTGTGGCCAGAGTAGTGCCACTTAGAGCCTCTCTATTTCTTCCCTCCCCCTTCAAAAAATATCCTTCCACAAACAAACAAAAACACACAAACACATAAACAAACAAAAACAAACACACACAAACACATAAACAAACAAAAACACGTAAACAAACAAAAACAAATAAACACACACACAAACAAACAAACAAAGAAACAAACAAAAACAAACACACAAGAAACAAACTAATGCTAGCCATCTCGAGATATCCAAGTCTTCAGTAAATAGCTTTTTAACCGTACAAGTAAACAGTGTGTAATGGCAGCTAACTCACAGCTAAGAGGCTAAATTGTCTATTCTGGAAGACGGGTTTTAAGAGATAAGAATGATAAAAAAGGAGGAAGAGGAGGGGGAAGAGAAGGAGGGGGAGGAGGAGGAAGAGAAGGGGGGAGGAGGGGGAAGAGGAGGAGGAGAGAGAAATACGGAGAAATGGACGAAGATAGGAGAAGAACTGGAAAGAATTTATGTGTTAAGTTGTAAAGGAATGGAATTGAGAGACTGAGAGAGAGAGATAGAAATTGAGAGAATGAGAAGAGAGATAAGAATAGAGAGAATTAGAGATAATAGTAAAGATTAGAGTGAACAATCTCTAGTCCCTCGTACACACTACTGCGCCTTCTGTCAGACAAGAGGGTTGGTTACTTAACACACGTATCCCGTCTGTTATAGAGTAGACAGCTGGTAGGTGGGTGGTTAAGGGTGGGTAAGGGTGGTGGGTGGTTAAGGGCGGATAAAAGGGTTAAAGTGGGGGGTCAGTGGTTAAGGGCCAAAGGGGAGTTAAGGGCAGTCATTGGATAGTTAAGGGATACGGGAAAGGGATTAGGACACTGTTTCTAGAAGTCACCCCCCCCCTGACACCCCCCCTGACCTCCCCCCCACCCCCCTTACCCTCCACACAGTCACGGGATATCCTAATTATCACCATACATCATACATCACCATACATCATCATACATCACCATACATCACCACACATCACCACACATCACCACACATCACCATACAGCACATCACACCTCCAACAAGCATTTCTCAGATTCCAGGATATGTAGTAACCGGCTTAATCACCCCCGCCTTTATTTACCGGCTGTGATATCCTAACCGGACACCTTTCATTGTAATTCTAGTTGTTTTTAATATGGTTAGGTTAGGTTGGGTAAGGTTAGGTTAGGTTAGGTTAGGTTAGGTTTTGTGATTGCTTGATATCCCTTGACGATTTTTTGTGATGTTATCGTATTTTTTACTTTATTTCCGGTTTGTATCTGAATTTTTAGGCATTTTTCATTATGTTTGGTATTTCCTTATATAATATTAATACTACTAAACGATACAGGTAATTGTATCTAAAACTCTGGTTATTTCTGTCCTTTTAATATTTATCTGTTTATGTGTCTCACTCTATTGTATTTCCTAATTTATTTCTTAGTTTCTCATCATAAGAACACAGGTGGGTGATGGTTCTTCTCTGTTGCTCTTAATTAATACACTAATTTTCACCTGAATTTATGAATACATTTTTAAATACTTTTCTATGACGTCAGTACTTAATTACCTGTACTAATTTTACATAATAGTTCCTACTTTTTTTTTGGCATTTTTAATTTGTTTTTTCTTGATTTATGTGACGCTGAAGCCATAAAATCAACTGGATGTATTTTTTAATTTCTTTCACCACCTCATAATTCATCTCAGCTTCCCAGTTATGATAAAAATGCTCTAAAATTCACTCTTTTAGTATTTTATGAGGTAAGTACTAAAAAAATATGAGTTATGGCTCTTTTATGAGTACTATGGCACAGGAGGAGAGAGCCACCCCCACCACCCCCTTCTCTCCTAATGGGGGGAGGGAGTGGAGTCGACCTGAGGAATTTGTAATATTCGACTGTCCAGATTTTTCAAACATTCTTCAAAATATGTGAAGAAGGTTAGGTTAGATTAGGTTAGGTTTATGTTAGATTAGGTTAAATTTACGTTAGGTTTATGTTAGCTTTAGGTTATTAATTCACCTCAAGTTCATCTCTCAGCTGTAAGAGACGTGACTACGATTCACTTCAACTCATTTCTGTCAGTCGGCCATTAGTATACGAGAGGAGGTGGTGAAGGTTGACTCAGTGTACAGTAGTTCATCTTGTCAAGTCTCTCTCTCTCTCTCTCTCTCTCTCTCTCTCCCTGCAAAGAACAGTCGTGTGTGAGGGAGAGAAAGGAGAGGAAGAGTGAGGGAGAAGTGTGAGAGAGAGGAGAGGAGGGAGAGGTGAGAGAGAGATCTATGAGAGCATATGTGAGGGAAAATCACATACATACATACATACATACATACATACATACATATACATACATACATACATACATATACATACATACATACATACATACATTCACATAGACAGACAGAAGAACAGATACTATCATTTTCTATCATATACTCGAACAAATAAAATGATCAATATGAATGGAATTGAAAAAAAAAAAGTGAAAATAAAACACTTTTTTTAGGAACGTGAAAATAAGACTTGCAATTTTATGCCATGTTTAGAATCTCTGAATTTCATGTTTCATTTCATACTGACATGTTGTGAGGGGGTGAGGGGTGTGGTGGGGTGAGGTGGTGGGGGTGTGGGGAGGTGGTGGGGGTGTGGGGAGGTGGTGAGGGGATGAGGGGGTAAGGTGGTGTCATGTGTTGTGTCATATGGGTTACCACACACACACACACACACACACACTACCACCACACACTACCACCACACACTCATCTTTCGGTTAACGCTACACCGCTGGAGTTGCATAGACAATTCACATTCGTTAATTACCATTGAAGGAGCAATTAGACGTGCTCGTTGAGTGTGTGACCTCGTTGGAGCATACAATAAAGGTGATTAACGACCATTAACGAGCAGATTCATCAGCAATAGGAGAGGAGGTGAGAGTTCTTCAAGTGTGCTAATGTCCTGTGTGTGTGTGTGTGTGTGTGTGTGTGTGATTCAACGTGGCTGTGAATTATTCGGCTCCTGGGAATGGGATCTGTGATTGTGTGTGTGTGTGTGTCTCTCTCTCTCTCTCTCTCTCTCTCTCTCTCTTTTTTGCTTCTTTGCCGACTCATTTTCTCTCCATCTCTTTCATTTCCTCTTTCTATTCTCTCTTTTCCTCCTTCTCCTCATCATTTCTTCGTTCTCTCTTCTCTTCTATACTACTGCCTTCCCTCCTACATTCCTCCTTCCCCCCCACACTCCCTCCTCTTTCCTCCTTTCTCCTACACTCCCTCAAACAACTAACCCCCAACACTCACCACCACCACCACCACCACCACTACCACCACTACAGATTTGCACAGCTCCCACAAGGCAAGACATTAGGATTTGCATACCACCCCACCCCTCCTCCCTCTTTACCATACGGGTCATTTCTTAACCCTCAACAGCGCCTTAATCTTCCTCAACGCGGCGTCGAAGTCTTTTGTAAGGGATTCCTATACAATGGAAGGCTAGAGATGGGACCCAGAGCCGCGGACATTGTAAAGGAAACGGGGTTAAGGTAGCCCCCTTTTTAGTCCCCTTTTAGCCCTTTATTAGTGAGGTCTTAAAAAGGGGAGCAGATTTTAGTCCGGTTGGTGAATCATGTTTGGGTCTGTGGAGGAAGGTGGAGGAAAGGGGGAGGGGGTTGATCTGAGGTGGTGTGGTGGGGGTTGGATCTGGAGGGGTGGGAGGGGGGTTGATCTGGGAGGGGGATTGGATCTGAGAGGGTGGATCTGAGGGGGTGAATCCTCTTTTTGCTCCTCTCCCATCCCTTCACACCTCTCCCTGACCCTCTCATTAACCCTTCCTCTTCCTCTTCCTCCTCTTCCGTGGGACATGCGGGTCTATTTCGTTACAACGTTAAATGCTTCTCCCTTTCCAGCTTGGACGACAACTAACAAATTACAGAAATTCATTATGTCACCGGACGAGTGTGTGTGTGGGGCTCTAGGCAGTGTGGGCCGAAAGTGAGTGTGTGTGGGGACGTAGGTGAGTGTGTGGGGGTGAGGGGGGGTGGAGTGTGGGGTCGAAAGTGAGTGTGTGGGGAAGTAGGTGAGTGTGGGGTCTAAGGTGAGTGTGTGGGGTCTACAGAGGTGGGGTCGTAGGTGAGTGTGTGGGGTCGTAGGTGAGTGTGTGGGGGTGAGTGTGTGGGGGGCGAGAGTATGAATAATAAGATCAAACTCGTAAGTTCTTGTAGGAGAGAAAATATAAGTTTTAAGGCTGGAAATAAACGAAAGAGAAATATTTTAGTTTGATGTCGGTTGAGATTCTTAAAACTTGTTGTGCTGTATGATATTAAAACTTATATTCAGGTACTTAATGATCCAGCCAGTTAAAAACCCATAAACCTTAAACAACAACAACAACAACAGTAACAACAACAACAATACAACGATAACAAGAACAAGAACAAGAACAACACAACGTAATAACAAAATAAAGTTAAAAACATTATCTAATTAACTCTGAAGGGTAAAATAATGATCCTGAATTAACATTAAATCAATAAAAATAAATCAATGAAGTATTGGCTATGTATATAACTATGTGAAGGTAGTTGGGTTATATTTAACTACAGGGGGAGGTGATTCGAGACACGCCGAGCCTTGTTGACATAATTATCTTACCGTTTACGTAAAAAAAATATGTTTATTTTTTAATCTAATTCACTATTATTTTATCCAACTAATGTATTTTTCTTGTAGTTTTTATATATATTTGTCTTTATATTTTCTATATCTATGAACTATATTTTTTCTTCTATACGGTTGTTTAAGGTCAAAGGTCAACGTTAAGTGTAGTGATGCGGACGAGTTGGGAGATAAAATCTGGCTAGTGTCACGTATTGAGAGAGTTGATGGTGAACTAGCCTCCCCGAGTGTCTGAGAACCATTGGTATATCCCGTGTCTGAGAACCATTGTATACCCCGTGGAGCTGAAGAGAGTGTGGGGTGCCTACTGACCTCTACTCCACGTAAACAAATAATCAAAACAACAACTTAAACAAACGGTAAGATATTCATGTGTTTGTTGTTTTCCGCCTTCACTGACCTAGTTGATGGATGTTGCTTTTTTTCTTCGTATTATGAGTGAGGGATGTTTTTTTTCCCAGGGGCTACTAATGGTCATTTCTTAGTCACCCTTGTAAAAGAATATGATCCCAGTCATTTGTTTTAATCGTTCTGGATTAAATTTGTGGATGGAAACAAATTATGATTATTTTTTTAGTTTTATTTCTTTGTTAATATGTTTGAAAGACCTTCATCTCTCACCATAACCCTCCTCCTTCACCGTCATCTCCTCCCTCACCATCAACCTCCCTCACCATCAACCTCCTCACCATCACCCCCCTCACCATCAACCCCCTTCACCATCAGCCCCCTCACCATCAACCTCCCTCACCATCAACCTCCCCTCACCATCAACCTCCCTCACCATCTTCCTCCTCACCATCAACCTCCTCTACCATCAACCTCCCCTCACCATCAACCTCCTCACCATCAACCTCCCTCACCATCAACCTCCCTCACCATCACCCCCCTCACTATCACCCCTCAACACAACCTCGCTCCTCTTGCAATGAAAAAATCCCACGAGATGAAGCACCTTATCGCCAGAGGTTCAAAAGGAGAAATTTAAAAAAGCGACACTCTTATAGCCGACCAGAAGATAAAGTTGCTGAAAAAGGAGAGAAAGATAACACTGAAAGCTAAGATAACTGTTGTAAGCTGTGATAACTATTGGAAGCTGTGATAAGTGTTGGAAGCTATGATAATTGTTGGAAGCTGTGATAACTGTTGTAAGCTATGATAACTGTTGGAAACAATGATAATTGTTGTAAGCTGTGATAACTGTTGGAAGCTACAATAACAGTCGAAGCTGCAGGAACAGTAAAGCCCTTGCGTCCCTCTCCCTCTCCCTCTCCCTCTCCCTCCTACCTCTTTCTTTCCTTCCTCTCTTATCACCTTCCCTCTCCCTTCTTCTTTCCCCACCTCTCCTTTTCATTCATCTTCCCTCTTTCCTCTCCCCTCCTTTCCCCTTATCTTCTCTCTCCTCTTATTATCATTCCTTACCTTCCCTCTCTTCTTCCTATTTATCTTATCCTCCCCAGATCATCCTTCCCTATTCTTTCTCCCCAGGGCGCGGGGAGGCGTTTGCTGGCAGCTGGGGAGTCATTTGCTGGGTGAGGAGTGATGGGCCCTGCTGCAACGTGTCACCCATTAGGCGCTGGGGGAGGAATTTTTCACCCCACAACACAGAGTAATTGTGACAAGCTGTGTGGTTCCTGTAGTGAGATGGGGAGGAAGTGGGGAGAGTAGAGGGAAGTGGGGATAAGTAGAAGAGGAGGGGAGGTGAGCAGGAGGGACAGGGGGAGAAAGGATAAGGTGGTGGGGAGGAGACGTGAGAAGGGGAGAGAGAAGGGGAAGTGGGGAGAAGAAACAGAGCTAGAAAGAAACAAAGGACAGAGGAAACAAGGGGTTAAAGAGCGTGGGAGAGGAGAGACGGAGAGAGAGGGGGTGTGGGAAGGATGGGGAGACGGAGACAAGTGAGAGAAAATAGACAGGAAAAGGAGGTGTAATAAAAGAGGGGAGGAAAAGAGGGTAACAAGGGGAGAAGAGGGGAGAAGAGGGAAGAAAGGGAAGGGAATCAAAGAGAAGAGGAGAGAAGAGATGGGATAGAGACAGGAAATGAAAAGGAAAGGAAGTAGAGAGAGACAGTGGATGAAGAGAGGGGAAACAGGAAAAGGGGAGAGAAGGGGTGAGGAGGAATGGTAATGAAGAAAGGGAAAAGAAAGAAGTGGAGGAAGATTGAATAGAAAGAGAAAGAGAAAGTAAATGATGAAGAGGAGAAATGATGAACTAAAAATAAAAGAATAAGAGGGAAGGGAGAGAGGAAATAAGGAGATAAAAGGGAAGAGGAGAGAGATAGAGTAGAAAGTGATGTACAAGAGAAGGAAAGAGAAGAAGTAATAAATAAATAGAGACCTAGACATTATGAACCACAGAAACTCAATTTATAGGAGGACCAGGGTTCGACTCCTCAACTCCCTAACCTAACCTAACCAAACCTCTCACTATCTTGATCAAATTTAATACCTTGGACTGATGGCTGATTGGTTGGCAAGAGTTTCATAAGTACGACGACTCGAATCCCTCCCTGGACAATGCACCTTTAACCCTCCAGACGCCAGTAAGATCCGTGTTGTAGTGACGACTTAAACTCATTACTGTTGCTGCTACTTTAACTCTTAAGTGCTCTTGTTAAGTAAGGGTTGTGAAGAGGCGATTAATTGACATTCAGGGATTAAGTTTTCGTTTAGTTTTATATGTGTGAGGATGTTGGTTAGGTTAGGTTAGGTAAGGTAAGGTCAGGTCAGGTCAGGTCAGGTTAGGTCAGGCCAGGTCAGGTCAGGTCAGGTCAGGTCAAGTTAGGTTAGGTTAGGTTTGGTTTGGTCAGGTCAGGTTAGGTTACGTTAGGTCAGGTCAGGTCAGGACAGGTCAGGTCAGGTTAGGTTTGGTTATTCTGTCGCTGAAAATAACAAAACAAATCTTAGGTCGAAATAAGGCGACGTTGGAAGGGTAGAAATTCCTCCTCCAAAACACACTCAGGTCGCCCATACGTCTTACCCGGAGAAAACATGAAACAATTTATGCAAGAATTCCTTCTGAGTTTTGTGTAATTATTTATTTAATTTGTTTTATTTTTTAAGAGGGAAAAACATCACCATTACGTCAGCTTATATCAAGGTCAGAAGTTATACCTTTTCTCTATTGATTTTCGACTATTTATACAGCACGTTGTTATCTCTCTCTCTCTCTCTCTCTCTCTCTCTCTCTCTCTCTCTCTCTCTCTCTCTCTCTCTCTCCTTTATCTACGTTTCTCTTCATTTGCCATTTTCTCTCTCCTAAAAGTTATCCCTTTTTTCCCCAGAATTTTTCACTTCTCACCCCTCACTCACCCATGTGGCCAATCTTTCCCTTTCCCCTCTTACCGTGCCCATTCCCTCCCACCTCCCCTCCTCCTGTCTTATCCCCTTACTACCTCTGTCATGTAATCCACCTGTGTCCTGTTTTTGAGAGAGAGTGGAGGGAAAAAAAGTGAAAGCAGCGAAATTAAGGAAAAGAAATGAACAAGAGGAAGATAATTAATAAAAAAATAATAATGCAAAGGAAAGAGGCGGAAGAAGCAGGAAGGAAGGGAGGAGGGGTCAAAGTGGAAGCTGTTTCATAAAAGGGATGGTGAATTTTACCTCTCCCCCCCCCCCTCATCAGACACAGGCTCAATTTCTAGGGAATGTGTGTGTGTGTGGGTGTGTGTGTGGGTGTGTGTGTGGGTGTGTGTGTGTACCAAAGTGATGCCCATAGCCGGTGGTCTGTGGTGGTATGTGGCTGTGTAAGGAAAAGATGGAGGAAGAAAGAGGTTAGATTAGGTTAGATTAGGTTAGGTTAGATTAGGTTAGGTTAGGTTAGGTTAGATTAGGTTATGTTAGCGCTTAATCTTCACTAGACCATTTTATTTTAGTTTCCATCTCTAATCTTTCATTCATTCCTCATGCACTCTCTCTCTCTCTCTCTCTCTCTCTCTCTCTCTCTCTCTCCTTCATTCATACACCAGGTGAATAATCAAAAGGCCCCACATCACCTGTTCGTCTGTATTATGAGTCTGATGACGTCCCTTCAAAAGAGCTCTAATTTCACGACCCAGTGTGTGTGTGTGTGTGTGTGTGTGTGTGTGTGTGTATGTGTGTGTGTGTGTGTGTGTGTGTGTGTGTGTGTGTGTGTGTATGTGTGTGTGTGTGTGTGTGTGTGTGTGTGTGTGTTTAATTTACCTGTGCACAAGTAATTAGCACACTGAAGAGCACTACTACAGTTTATCTTCCTTTCATACCTGTACCCCAGCATTCCACACACACACACACACACACACACAGAGTAGAGAGAATCTTCACTCAGACTCGTTGCCCATAATGTGGCAGAAAGCTCTACCATTGAGTAACTAGATTAACCTAACTATGATGAGCCAATTTCACCTCCCACATTCCTTAGCCTTGATTGGACGAGTGGAGAAAGGGGGACTGGGGGGTGTATGATGAAGGGGAGTGGGGGGAGGAGAGTTATTATAGCTGGGGACAGAGGTTGATAAAGGAGGTTATGATGAAGGAGTGGGGGAGAGTTAATGGAGGAGGAGGAGAAAGAGGAGGGTGATGATGGAGGGGAGGTAGAAAGGAGGGAGAGGGGTGGAAGGAAAGGGGAGGGAGGGGTGTATTTGTTCCGCAGAGCCATTTTTCTAAGGGAGGGGAGGGGGATGAGGTAGGATAAGGGGTAGGGGGTAAGGGTAGAGGGTGTAGGTTAATGAGAAGAAGAGGTATAAAGCATTTGAATTTGAATAGAGTAGGGAGTGGGGAGCTAGGCAGTGTAGGGGAGAATAAAAAGCGATAGAACGGTAAAATAAAGTATAACTATCTATCTATCTATCTGTCTATCATCGATCCATCTGTCTATCATCGATCCATCTGTCTATCATCGATCCATCTGTCTATCTTTATCAATTAATTCTACTCCTCTCTCTATCACTTTTCGTTGGGGTGGATCAAGGAACATCACACACCTCTCGTCTTCCCCTTCCCCTTCCCCTTCCCCTTCCCCTTCCCCTCCCCCTCCCCCTCCCCCCCTTACCTGCCATATCCAGAAAGCATATCACTCGACTCTATCACATTCCTTCACCCCCCCCCCTCCCCCGTGACATACCTCAACGATTGATGGGGGAGAGGGGAAGGGGAAGGGGAAGGGGAAGGGGAAGGGGGGGGAGGGAAGGAAGGAGAAGACTTGCCATATCAACAACCACGCAGGAATCGGGAATGTTCCTATTACATTAGCCAGGAATCGGGAATGTTCCTATTACATTAGCCAGGAATCGGGAATGTCCCCTCCCTTGAGTCAGCCACACTCTAGATGCATAGCCACTACCTCATAAGTCAGGCCAAGTGACTATTATGGGGTCGGCCTCACACTCCTGGTGACCTCAGCTGGTGTGTGTGTGTGTGTGTGTGTGTGTGTGTGTGTGTGTGTGTGTGTGTGTGTGTGTGAGCCATGAACCCCAGATCTAATGGATTTTAAAACTAATGGTTAGGTTAGGTCAAGCTGAAGCCCAAGAGAAAAGGAGAGAAAGGGAAAGAGAGGGATAGAAAGGAAGAGAAAGAAAAAGAGAGGAAGAGAAAGGGAGAGAAAGGGAAAGAGAGGGATAGAAAAGGAGAGAAAGGGAAACAAAGAGTGAGAAAGGGAAGACCAATCAGAAACAAGGGTAGGAGGGCGCCTTACATGACCCACCAGGTTACATAAAAAACACCTCTCCTGACGAAGACATTCCCAGCTCCTGGATCACCCACCTAACCATCGCTCTTCGCTAACAAAAGATATGTAAATTAGGAATATATAAACAGCCTCTTAACCGCCGCTGTAAAACTTCAACGAGGAGACTCACTAATTTCCGTATTCAGGGAGCCTATATACCCGTAGTTACTCTCTACTAACCTTAACCAAAACCTAACCTAACCTAAACCTAACCAAACCTAAACCTAACCTAACCAAACCTAAACCTAACCTAACCAAACCTAAACTAAACCTACCCTAACCTAATCAAACCTAACCTAAACCTAACCAAAAAAAACCTACCCTAACCTAATCTAACCCACATATGATGAAAGCTTTCTGGTGGTCGTGTTTCAAGCTTGGTTACTGAGGCGGTATTAGATCAGCCTTATGAGAGGGTAGGTAGCCGCAGCCTTTTGCCATCCTAAAGTCTTAAAAAAAATGAAAGGCTCACAAATGGCGTCTTAACCAACCAGTCTTCCTTCTATTGTGACTATCAATCTTTTGTCTTGTGAGAAATATTCGTACCGTATATTACAGCTTTCATTACTGTTTCCTGTTAACAGTGAACCGTTTCTTTTTTTATCGTCTGGTTTAACTGTTGTTTTTTACCCGTTAATATAAACCACTTTTTTTTAACTCTCTGGTTTAACTTCCGTTGATGCTAAGTATTAAACCGAGTTATCTGTTTTAGCTTTTACACTCTCGTTAATAAGATGAACCGTATGAACTACCATTCCACAACAAGATGTACCGTATTTCTTGTAACCTAACCTAACCCGATAACTCAGGGGGATAAAAGTTTTCTTATCTATTGATGATCTTGATTCTTTAGTGATCCTACACTTAAGAATAAAGGAAGTGGAGGATAATGAGAATAAATAGGGAGATAAGGATAAGGATAAGGAGATAAGGATAAGGAGATAAGGATAATGATAAGGATAAGGATAAAGAAGATCTGTACTAAGGAAGGTCCGTATGATGAGATTAATTAAGGTGGTTTTTTTTCTTACCTGCAAAACACAGGTAAAGGAGACACGGTTATAACCCTTTTCGACCATTAACCTGCATAAGGATATAATTAAGGGAGTGGATAAAGCCTTGAGCCATTATCCATAAAAGGTGGATTACCCTAAAAGGTCCCTGAAGATGGAATGATCACCTGAAGGACGCCAAATTACAGGTGGTCATGCTCTACCACCTTCACCGCCTCCTTCACCGCCTCCTCCTAACAAGATTGACGGCCTCCTCCCCCCCTCCTTCAGTCCATACACAAAGGAACGAACTAGACCCTATCATTTAAGATCATTTTAACACTTATCGTAAGGGGGGTTTCGTCTCTATGGTCATTGTCGTATAACACGTTAGTACCTCAACAATGGCAGTATCTTTTCCCAGGAATCTTAAGTCTGTGAGTTTGTAATTAAACAGAGGAAGATGGACCTACCCCTCCCCCCTCCTCCTCCCCCCACAACCCTCCCCCTTCCCCTCCCCCCACCCCCCTTTCCCCTCCCACCTCAGGCCTCCTCTTGACAGGTTGGGGGGTGGGGGGAATATGGCAGAGAAAAGAGGTCGAGTCTGACTATTTATGATAAGTGCCCAAGTAGTAGTAGTAGTAGTAGTAGTAGTAGTAGTAGTAGTAGTAGTAGTAGTAGTAGTAGTAGTAGTAGTAGTAATACACCACCACCACCAACAACAACAACAACAACTAACCACTAATAAAATTACTTAAAAATCACAATATAAACTAACTTTCAAAAACCAACACACGTGATACACTTATGGCCCTGTTGAGTGTGTTGTCTTTAAGTCTAAGTACATAGTGAGCGATAGACTTAGTGAGATGATATACTATATTTAATCTTTCCATCAGCTGTTAGCATACACGAGGTGCTTATCGAACCTTCTTCCTGTCGTGAGATATTCTTGCAACTTTTCCACAATACATCTTGGAGTAATAGTAGTTATGTATGTATGTATGTATGTATGTATGTATGTATGTATGTATGTATGTATGTATGTATGTATGTATGTATGTATGTATGTATGTATGTATGTATGTATGTATGTATGTATGTATGTATGTATGTTGTATATTTTGTCTCAGTCTGTCTGTCTGTTTTTCTCTCTTCATTGATCTTTCCCATTTTCACTCCCTTATCACGTCTCTCTCTGTCTCTCTCTGTCTCTCTCTCTCTGTCTCTCTCTGTCTCTCTCTCTGTCTCTCTCTCTGTCTCTCTCTCTGTCTCTCTCTCTGTCTCTCTCTGTCTCTCAGTCAGTGAACTACCAGACAGTGTTAGTGTTTACAATGTCAACATCCGCGACAGTTGCATCTCAGGCGCCACAACTCACTCACATATCCAAAAGTTGTCTGAGTTAACACCATTAATTCATCTGGCATCCTGTGTGTGTGTGTGTGTGTGTGTGTGTGTGTGTGTGTGTGTGTGTGTGTGTGTGTGTGTGTGTGTGTGAAGTGGGTATCTGTCTGTCTCTCTCTCTCTCTCTCTCTTATACCCCCTCCATCACACACACATAAATCTCCTCCTCTTCCTCCTATTCCTCCTCCTCTTCCTCCTATTCCTCTTCCTCTCCCTCCTATTCCTCCTCCTCTTCCTCCCATTCCTCCCCATCCTTCCTTCACCATACTCCCAAAGCGTCTTGACGTCAGGACACAACACTACGGCTTAACTCCCCCCCTCACCTCCCCTCACCCCTCCCCTCCCCTCCCCTCACCCCTCCCTCTCCCCACGTAGGGAGGCAGCGGGTGTTTGTGTTTAATTAATACTGAAGGTGTTAGAGGAGAAGGTGTCGCTGCCAGAATATTGGCTATACTTGATCTACCACCACCCTCCTCCTTCTGCGCCTTCCTCTGGTGTGTGTACTAAGCCGACTCTACTGCTCCTACTGGGTGTGTACTAAGTCGGTTTTCGTACTGTTACTTTTGTTACTGATGATGGTGATTTTTTGTTACGTTTCAAATCGTCTCTGGTGATGTTGTTACTGTTACTTGTTGTTGTTGTTGTTGTTGTTGTTAGAGGTGTTGGTTGTAGTGGTGGTAGTTGTGGTGGTGGTGGTGGAGTTGGTGCTAATAAACACACACACACACACACACACACACACACACACACACACACGTCAATCACATTACCATCTTAACCCTCACTCTCTCCCCTCTCCACCCCCTTCCATCCCCCCCTCTCCCTTACCTCCCTCACCCCTACCCCTATCACCTGTTCCTCCTCCCTGCCTCCTCCTGTACCTCTCCCCCCCTCCCCCAATCCCTCTCCCTCCCTTCCTCTTTCACGCACACCTTCCCTCCCTCCCTCCCTCCTCCCCACTCCTACAAGGGACTTTTGCCTCTGTGACTTAGAACACAAGGCTCAAAATTCGCCAGCCACAGGTGGTCCTCTAATCAGCAACTTTCCGGGAGTGAGGAGGAGGAGGAAGGAGGAGGAGGAGGAGGAGGCTGAGGACAACTTTGCCTCATTTCTGTTTCCTTCCTCCTCTCCTTTACTCTCCTGTCTCGCTTCCTTCTCTCATTTATCTCTCCTCTCTCCTCGTCCACCTAATTATTATCACCTTCATCCGTTTCTTTTTTCTTTAACCCAACTTCATCATCTTCTTACCTTTACTCCTAGCCTAACCTAACTTAACCAAATCTAACTTAACCAAACCTAACTTAACCAAACCTAACTTAACCAAACCTAACTTAACCAAACCTAACTTAACCAAACCTTATATCCACTTTAACATTACATAGTACAAAATAACTTACACAGTCCAGGTAACCACACCAGGTAAAGTTTAATTAAGTTAAATTAGTTAAATTACCTTTCAAACTTACTCAACAACACACTAACTGTTCCTTAGTGACATCACATGACCACTACTTTAAAAACTTTTTGAACTTTTTCTCTAGTAGTTTAACTTAACAAACTACTCATCATTTACATAGAGTTTAACGTAACAAAAAGTTTTAATGGAATTTTTTACAACGTTTTGGGTTTTATTCATTATTTTGTATTGGATATAAGTCAGCTTTTATGATTTAGTGTATGTGTGTATGTGTGTACGTGTATGTGTATTTGTGTGTATGTACAGTATGTGTGTATGTGTATGTATGCGTGTATGTGTATATATATAAATATGTTTACGTGTATATATGTATGTATGTATGCATGTATGTATGTATGTATGCATGTATGTATGTATGTATGTATGTATGTATGTATGTATGTATGTATGTATGTATGTATGTGTTCTGAATATATTTTTTCCTGCAGCAACACAAACAAACACAGGATATACACCTAAATATATTTCTTACCGTACAAGTGAAGCAATCAAACCTTTTCTGTGTGTGTGTGTGTGTGTGTGTGTATGTGTGTGTGTGTGTGTGTGTGTGTGTGTGTGTGTACTTTCTTTCTCTCTCTATACATAACCTCTCTCTCTCTCTCTCTCCACTTATCGGCTACACATCTCACCTCCCCATAACCTTTCCTGGAGAAGAGGGGGGGGCAGTAATCTCCTTTCTTTGTCTCTCTCTCATTATTGGTTTCCTCCCCTCCCCCCTTTACTACCCCTTATTTATTCCACTTTTATATCATTCACCCCTATTTATTATCCATTGTTTATTGTCACTTTAAACGTGGATTTGTCTTTCAGTGTCTCTATGTCTGTCTGTTTGTCTGTCTGTCTGTCTGTCTGTCTGTCTGTTAAGTGGTTATGATATATTTACCTTTTTTTCTAATTAAAGTCGTTCTGTTCTTTCTCTCTCTCTCTCTCTCTCTCTCTCTCTCTCTCTCTCTCTCTCTCTCTCTCTCTCTCTCTCTCTCTCTCTCTCCCCTCCTCCCTCCTTCTCTCACTATTAGGCCTCTCCTTCATAAATAGTGGCCGGTCTCCCTCACTTCTCTCCTCCGGTCATTACCACTGTGGGGGTGGGGGTGGGGGTGTGGGTTAAGGGGGCAAAATCCAGATGGTTAAGACGGCTCATCAATCCTGCCGGAATCCGTCTGAAATACGCCATAAATCCGGATGTAAAAAACAGATTAATTCGGATGTAAAAAAACCCGACTTAAATTCGGCTGGAACAACAACTTAAAATCAGCCGAAAATACGGAATAATTCGGCTGGAAAAACGGATTGATTCGGTGACAAAAAATTCAATTTGGTTGTGATCTGAATTATAATCGTTAAAATCAACTACATTTTTTTACTGTAATTTTGTTATTAATCGGGTAAAATACGGCTGTAATCTGTCTGTATTCGCGCTGTGTAATCTTGCTGTAATTAATGCTAAAATTGGATGCTGTTTTTTTCTGTTATAAAAGAGCTTAAAATACGACTGCTGTAATCATGGTAAAAACACGGCTGTAATCTGGCTATCATTAGGCTGAAAAATGGCTGTAATCTGCCTGAAATACGGCTGTAATCTACCTGAAATCCGATTAAAAAATTCTTTATGGAAATACCTGAAAACAATTATGCTCTTAATTCGTTCTTAATTAGGACACCATCCATTATCACCATCATTGTCACCATCACTCATTATCACCCAAATTGACACCATCATTCACTATTACACACTAACATTACCATAACTATCAGCACCATCATTATCATTATCACCAACAGTCATTATTAATCACCATCAATGTCACCATCACCACCATCACCATCACCATCACCAGACAACCCGTGGAGCTCAACCAGGAAATAAAACAAACTAAATTGGTCTTTTGGTTCATATGACATAAGGATTAGTTAAGCTTGACAGACTGACGGCCATTTTGACATTGACTAGAAGAGATTGCCAAATAGTCTTTAATTAATTGAGGGGGTTGTGGTTGTGGTGGTGGTTGTATAGTAGTTGTGGTAGTTGTGGTAGTTGTGGGGTTATGATTTGAGGTGTGGTGATTGTACTCTCTCTCTCTCTCTCTCTCTCTCTCTCTCTCTCTCTCTCTCCCTCCTCCCACTCCACGTCCTCCTTACATCACTCCCTCTCACCCCTTCACTCTCACCCTACGCCCCCTCTCCTTCATCCAGTTCCCTCTTCTTACTCTCATCTCCTCTCACAACCTCTCACTACCCTTCCTCTCCCCTCCTCCTCTTCTCTCTCTCTCTCTCTCTCTCTCTCCCCTTCCACCTCACTCCTTCAGTCCCTCACTCTAGAATATCTCACTACAATAACACAAATATCAAACACAAACGCTTATTTGTCCTTATTCATCCTTTCGCAATCTCCAATGTTGTTGTTGTTGTTGTTGTTGTTGTTGTTGTTGTTGTTGTTGTTGTTGTTGTTGTTGTTGTTGTTGTTGTTGTTGTTGTTGTTGTTGTTGTTGTTGTTGTTGTTGTTGTTGTTGTTGTTGGTGTTGTTGTTTGTTATTTGTTGTTTGTTGTTGTTGTTTGTTGTTGTTTGTTGTTGGTGTTGTTGTTTATTTGTTGTTGTTGTTGTTGTTGTTGTTGTTGTTGTTGTTGTTGGTGTTGTTGTTGTTGTTGTTGTTGTTGTTGTTTGGTATTTGTGTTGTTGTTGTTGTTGTTTGTTGTTGTTGTTGTTGTTGTTTGTTGTTGTTGTTGTTATTTGTTGTTGTTGTTGTTGTTGTTTATTTGTTGTTGTTTATTTGTTGTTGTTTGTTGTTGTTGTTGATTTTGTTGTTGTTGTTGTTGTTGTTGTTGATTTTGTTGTTGTTGTTGTTGTTGTTGATTTTGTTGTTGTAATTACTCTATGGGTTAATTTAACTTACCAGGATTTCTGTTTGTAGTTAAAGGTACAAGATTAACATAGGGGGTTTGTTAAGGGTGAAGAAATTAACATGAGCACCTGAGAGTCACTTTGGGGGAGTGTGTCGGGAAGGAGACCACTTAGGCTCTCTCCTTCAGGGCAAACACACGCTGTGATCCCCCACTCAAGTGTACTCCGGGGAGGCAAATAAACGCTCAGGCCACTTGAAGACTCACCCACCTGGAGGTAAGACCATGCTTGCCTCACCTGCTTGTGTGTGTGTGTGTGTGTGTGTGTGTGTGTGTGTGTGTGTGTGTGTGTGTGTGTGTGTGTGTGTGTGTGTGTGTGTATGTGTGTGTGTGTGTGTGTGTGTGTGTGTTTTGTGTATGTTTGTTCTCTCTCTCTCTCTCTCTCTCTCTCTCTGTTAACACACCATAAGACATGCTGTACTAGCAGGAGTTCAGAGGTCACGACCACGAAAGTCATCATAACTGAAGGATACAACCGTAGATCCGCGTCTTATTCTAGGTATCCGGCCGAGAACTTATCCGATTACACGATTATACGGATTCATACGGATTCACACAAACGGAACGCCCCGGATTACCAACAGGCAGGGGGGTGTGATGAGGGAGGGAGGGAGGTAAGGTAAGGGGGGGAGAGGTTCCAATTAGAGGAGGTTCGGGAATCTGGGAATCTGGAATTGATTGGAATTTAAGGTTTGATGAGGTCAGAATCTTGGTGGTGCTGGAGTGGGAATGGAGAGGAGGAGGTACTACATGACACACACACACACACACACACACACACACACAGGAGCAATAATTCTCCAAGCTTCAAAGGCATAAAAATGCAATATCAAGCAAGAGTCATCATTTTTTTTTATTATTTAATATCTACTGAAATTCCTCATAGATTCCTCTGGTTTAACCAAAATATTCGAAAAATAAAACTGACATCAGATGATAAAAACTGTAAAATGTATTAAAACAAATTCAAAACAGTCTCCAATTATTTTCAGAGGACGAATAAATTTTTTATGAGTATTTTTTCGACCAGATTACCTTTAGAATAACCCCTATAATCTAAAGTATTACCGTATAGAAAGTATTAAACCCCTATAATCTAAAGTATTACCGTATAGAAAGTATTAAACCCCTATAATCTAAAGTATTACCGTATAGAAAGTATTAAACCCCTATAATCTAAAGTATTACCGTATAGAAAGTATTAAACCCCTATAATCTAAAGTATTACCGTATAGAAAGTATTAAACCCCTATAATCTAAAGTATTACCGTATAGAAAGTATTAGACCCCTATAATCTAAAGTATTACCGTATAGAAAGTATTAGACCCCTATAATCTAAAGTATTACCGTATAGAAAGTATTAAACCCCTATAATCTAAAGTATTACCGTATAGAAAGTATTAAACCCCTATAATCTAAAGTATTACCGTATAGAAAGTATTAGACCCCTATAATCTAAAGTATTACCGTATAGAAAGTATTAAACCCCTATAATCTAAAGTATTACCGTATAGAAAGTATTAAACCCCTATAATCTAAAGTATTACCGTATAGAAAGTATTAGACCCCTATAATCTAAAGTATTACCGTATAGAAAGTATTAAACCCCTATAATCTAAAGTATTACCGTATAGAAAGTATTAAACCCCTATAATCTAAAGAATATATAGTTTTAGACTTCAATATTCTAAAATCTTACCCCAAATTACCTAGTATTACTGTTTTCTAATATAATATCGTATACAGAGAGTAAATAATACTTAGTTTCCTTCTATTTATTCATTTGTTGACTCTCCCAAATGGCCTTCACTACACAAAGCAGTGTTATGTTGCAATACGTCGGGGAGAGGCCACTGGAAATTACTGATGGGCTGATAACTGTGCAAAATGTATACCACAACCAGACGAGTTCTGCATCTGAGTGACGACCTGTTTTGTGTGTGTGTCTGTCTGTCTGTGTGTCTGTCTGTCTGTCTGTCTCAGTTCCTTCTGTACGATGCCTTACCCCCTTGAGTACAATGTTTTAGTTTCTAGAGAGTTTATATTGTACTCAGGGATTACTTCATCGTACTCAAGGTAATAAGGATACGAATTTCTGAGAAGAGTCCTAGATCCCAGTTGCTTAGGGCTCTTACTCACAGTACTCGGAGCGGGGAAATAATTGGGTAGAGTGGCGGGGAAGTAATATATATACGTCTTGGGTGTTGGAAGTCGAGGCAGGGAAAATTTTTACCTCTGGGGAAGTTGTACACATATTGTAGTCCTTAGTCCATTACTGTCACCGTGTGTGTGTAAGTAAGTAAGTAAATAAGTAAGTAAGTAAGATTTCCCTACAGTATTATGATAATTCGGGCTGGTCATTAGTCAACACTCCACGGGGCTTATACACACACCCACCCTCACAGATCAAAGAAAACTAAAAAAAAAAAAAACTCAGGGTAACTATGATAAATATTCTGCCTTTTAACTCTTCCTTTACATTATTCAATCATTTTATAGTCCCTGTGCTGAGTGTGGGTATGTATTTAGTGATCGTTATCGACATGTAAGATATATGTGTCTGTAGATTATGTAAATATTATTGGAACTATGAATTTTTTTTTCTTCCATTCATGAAAATATTACGATGACAGGAGAGAGAGAGAGAGAGAGAGAGAGATACTGGAAACATAACATCCTCCATTTGTGATAATTCCCATAAGTGTTGTACATTAGAGAGTTAGCTGATCAAACTTGTACCATTATAACCTTTATTAATGGCGGGTATAACGACCTGAACCACCATTAATTAGACTTTGTTTTTCAATTCTAGCTTTTGTTTGTACTTTCACTTTTATTTCCGATGGATTGTTAATTGTTTATGGTGCATTGTTTACATACCTGTGTTGTTTACAGTGGGGGGAAATAATTGATATTCGGTGGAGGTAAAAGACGCAGTGAAGAAAGTTAGGTAGGGAAGCCCATGAGAGGAAAGAGCTAATCCTTTATCCTCGTACAGCACCTGCCCATTACCTGCCCATTACCTGCTCACCACCTGCCCACTACCTGCTCACCACCTGCCCATTACCTGCTCACCACCTGCCTGCCCACCTTCTGTCCACCACCTGAAAAAATGTGCTATATAAGACTAATATTAACCACCATACACCATACATATACATACACAAATAATCATAGTAATTAATACAGAGGCACTAACAACATAACACCAATGACGTCAACAGAAAACACGTTATTATTTTTAGTAATCTGAAAAAAAAAGGTTTTGTTGGAATCGATTTTCACCTTATGTTACATTTACGTATTGAGACAGCCTATGGTGCTAATCCGTGAAGAGTGTTGGCGGGAGGAGGTGCGGGAAGAGTGTCAGGGGGTAGTGCGGGGAGAGTGTCAGGGAGAGGTGCAGGGAGAGTGTCAGGGGGAGGTGCAGGAAGGGTGTAGGGGGGAGGTGCGGGAAGAGTGTCGGGGGAGGTGCAGGAAGGGTGTCGGGGGGAGGTGCAAGAAGGGTGTCGGGAGGAAGAGGTGCGGGAAGAGGCTCGCAATGCTTGGCAGATATTGGAGTAACAGATGAGGATAAAGAAGAGGAAAGAGAAGCGAGAAAGACAGCTGAAGGAGTTATAGCGAAAGGAGGAGGAAAGGAAGACCGAGGAGTGACTGAAGCAGAAGCAAACGATGAATAGAAAGAAGAGGAATAATAAGAGAAGGAGGATATGAGATCTGAAGGAGAGGGTAGCGAAGGAGGAGATAAGAATAAAGGGGAAGAAAGAAAAAGAAGATAGGGATGAAAGAGAGGGAAGAGAAGGAGATGAAGAAGATGAGGAGGCTGGAGAGAAATTCTTCACCTAGTTCAGGTAGAGTCTCAGTGTAATATTGACGCCATCTTGAACGTTACTACACTTATGAGGAAAATTTAACTTAAAGTTTTGTGAGTCAGGTGTATACAGGTAACGTAGGTGAGTTAGGTGTATACAGGTAACGTAGGTGAGTCAGGTGTATACAGGTAACGTAGGTAAGTCAGGTGTATACAGGTAACGTAGGTGAGTCAGGTGTATACAGGTAACGTAGGTAAGTCAGGTGTATACAGGTAACGTAGGTGAGTCAGGTGTATACAGGTAACGTAGGTGAGTCAGGTGTATACAGGTAACGTAGGTAAGCGAGGTGTAGAGGCTCCTGTAACATGTTTCTCTGCATGTTTGATCAGCTGTTCCTGTCTATCCTGTTTTGGCCAGTCCTGCCTCATCGACCTGTGTCTGTCTGTCTGTCTATTTGTCTGTCTGTCTATTTGTCTGTCTGTCTATTTGTCTGTCTGTCTGGCTGTCTGTTCTCACGTTCATTATAAGCATTCAATTTATCTAACTTAGTTATAATAAAAAAAATATTTAGCACTTGCCAATAGATGGGATGTGCACGTGTCTTATACATACATGCATACATACATACATACATACATACATACATACCTACATACATACATACATACACGCTCAATTACGCCATTATACACAACCTCTGGGCTACCATACACCATACAATGATACATACCTATGACTAATACCCATAATGCCACACTTCCTTTCGTCCCCTACCCCCCACCACCACACCCCTCCCTTCTCCTCGTATCGGAAATCGGTACCTTGGTATCGGCAACAACACGGCTGGATAGCGGCTGGGCGTATAGTGGGAATGGGTTTTATGTATATACGCAATTACGCATTGCTATATGGCGTCAGAATGCGTAAAGGAGATGTTGTATGGCCTGAAGTTAGAAAAGGATGTTAGTGAATAGAATCATAGCGATGTAATAGTGATTTTTTAGCTAGAAGATAGACAATGGTGTTAGTTTAATGTGTGTTGGGATGTTTCAGTGGCCAAGATCTATTGGTAATAACTTTCTAAAACCTTGGAAAACATATCACTAATCTTTACCTTCTAGTGATAGATAGTGTTAAATAAATAGATAGATATATATTCATCTATAGTCATCGTGCAAGTGAGTTATATCGCCTGTTAATTACATAGTGTTATATTGTTGTTGATTTACTTAAAATTAACTTAGTTATCCTCGTAAAAACGTGGTGTGTAAGCTCCATTTTCTTTGAGTTTAGAAATTTTGTAAACAGGTGAAGTGCATAATCCGTAGAGATATTGGTGTCGTGTTATCTCCTCTCATTCATTCCTCTTATTCCCATATTCTTGTTCTCCTCTCCTTCTTATCTGTCACGCATTCTTACTCGCCCCTTATCTCTCTCCTCCTCCCCCTTTTCTTCTTTCTATTCATCTCTCTCTCTCTCTCTCTCTCCCTCTCTGTCAACCCTCACCATATATAACCAGAGCATCAATTTTGCAACACACATTATTGCAAACAACTCACTGTAAACACACCAGGAAATGAAATGTTGCAATTAATTGTTGACTAAAGTAATTTTGGACTTAGGTAGGAACTTATCTCATGTTTTGGACTTAGGTAGGAACTTATCTCATGTTTTGGACTTAGGTAGGAACTTATCGCATGTTTTGGACTTAGGTAGGAACTTATCGCATGTTTTGGACTTAGGTAGGAACTTATCGCATGTTTTGGACTTTTTGGACTTGTAGTAGTAGTAGCAGTAGTAGTAGTAGTAGAAAAAAAAGTAGTAGAAGAAGAAATAATAGTCGCACTTATAGTAGCAGTAGTAGTAATAGTAGTATCATGAATAGTATGTTATCACGAGCCTCTTGTTACAACTTAACCCACAACCTGACTCTACAAACGTTTTTAACTTCTTATCTGTATGCAAATGACTACCAGTGCTTACACGGCCTGACAAGAAACGACTATGATATTAAATTCACGAAGTATAAGCGAAGCGACTTTTTTTTCACTCCTACACTTGATGTTTTTTGATAATAATAAAAAAATAACAACAACAACAACAACAGCAACAACAACACCAAAAACAACAAGACAATAATAATAATAATAATAATAATAATAATAATAATAATAACAATAATAATAATAATAATAATAATAATAATAATAATAATAATAATAATAATAATAATAATAATAATAATAATAATAATAATAATAATAATAATAATAATAATAATAATAATAAGTGGGCTCTGGTGCCACTTAAGGGGAATTAGTTGTGGTGGGTTGGAAGTGGGTTGTAGTTAGCTGGGGTGGGTTGGCTATGGGGCTATGTGAGCAGAGTCAGGGGAAGGTCGTGGTGGACTGGTTATGGTGTTAGGGGATGGGGGGTTGTGGTGGGCTAGCTGGCTGGTTGTACAGTAGTATGAGAGGGGGGATAGAGTGGGTTATGGTGGGCCGGAGTGGGTTAGCTAGATGGTTGGCTATAATGTGAGAAGAGGGATAGAGTGGGTTATGGTGGGCCGGAGTGGGTTAGCTAGATGGTTGGCTACAGTGTAAGAGAGGGGGTAAGGATGATGGAGTGGGTTGTGGTGGGCTAGGAGTGGGATAGGGATGGGTTAGGCTGGGCTGGCAGGGCTGGCTGTGGAGTGTGCCGGGAACCGCTCCCCATCGCCTGAACCCGGCAGTCGGCAGGCAGACTTGGTGGTGGTGACAGTTCTTCCCGACGCTCTCTCCCACCCCACTCTCACTCTCTCATACAGCCAAGCTTCATGTCGTCGTCCTCTCCGTCAGTCGCTCGCTGGATACATCTCTCTACGTGTTCATCTCCTTCCTGGGAGGTATTTGTCGTGGTGTACAAGAGCGGTGGTATTATTGTATAGACTTGCCGCTATATACAAGTTTCTATGTATTTGTATATATATTATAATGTGTGTATGTTTGGACAACCCTTATTGGTGCATCTTGAGTGTTGTACTGACCTTGACCAATGATTATTAAGCTTCGCAAGAAAACAAACAGGAACGACCAATAACAGTTTCTCCTTCCGGTCATAAACTTTGTAGCAAAAAAAAAAAAAGTGGAAACATAACTACTTGGATGTAGTTGTGTCTGTGTGTGTGTGAGTCTCCAATACACAAGAAAAGACGCAAACTGTCCTGGGAAAAATATGCAGTTATAACATCACTGTGAGGAATTGGATACTTTTTTCCAGGAGCCTCTAGGAAATTCTACAGCCTCACCTTGGCTTGTGAGGTTTATGGTAACTAAACATCTATCATCAATAAGAAAAATAGAGACTGTGTTTAGATTCCAGTCAATGAACTTTGGTATCGAGTTGTAATCAGACATTTAGAATCAATTAATAATTATATTAATTAATCCAACACATTATAAACAGTTAATGAAAAAAATCCATTCTTTAAAAAAACAAAACAGAAACAGTTCCAGCAATATCTTCACTACACACAGATAATCAACAAACGGTATCTCAAGAACGCGTTTCCTCCACGATCCAGCTCGGGACACGCCCCCCTAAATCTCACGGACACGCTACCAGAATCCTTTTGGAAACGCCCCCCTGAAATTTCCATAGAACCTGATCACTTTTACCTGTAGGAAAGTGGTATATGATACAATTTAAGACAGTGTTTACCTGGTGTGTGTATAGTTCGTCGCTGCTTTGAGTGTATGTGTGTAAATCGTCCATAAGTTACGAGTTTTTCCCGTGACGGACACAAATAATACTGGTGTGGTGTGTTACTGACCCCGAGGTCCTCACACACCACGGAGCTCCATCATAACCCAGGACATAAATATTAATAACCTGAACTTTCTGGAATTCATTCATTATTTTCTTAAGTCAAATTATCGATAAAGAGAAACCTTGGATGATAATGATGATAATGATAATGATGATGATGATGATAAGTTAAATCCTTAAGTGCCGAGCCTTCAGTAAGTTAATCCCTCTGAATACAAACACTTCTTGGCTTCCATTCAGCCTTTTCTTAGGGCGACTCGTCGTCCCCCTAACTGAACCAGAATACATCCATACAACGTCTTCCAGTGCTTGGTGTCTCGCTGTTGCCTGCACGAGTACCCAACACGGCGTCAATCGCTAAATGACCACTGCATCATCAACCACTCCACAACTCCAGAACTATTCATCTACGAGCAACAGTCATTCCCCGAGCGGCCTGGCACCCGACGAAACCTTGGCCAGCTGGGTGTGGAGTCAGCAGAAACAGCTCCTCCTTCGTCAGCGTGTGAGCCATAGCCAGCCATAACTCCCCCCACGCCAGGAGTCCCCCAGCCTCATCCGCTCAACGCCGGGAGAAAAAACCTAAAAGAGAATCAAGAACTGTGAGAGAGAGAGAAGGAGAGAGAGAGAGAGAGAAGCAGTCGGAGGAGAAAGGGAGAAAAAAGGGGAAAAGAGAAAGAGAAAAAGAGAGAGAGAGAAAGAAAAAAATAAATACCCCTGGATGAACGTGAAGTTAGAGACAAAAGTTTCATTCAAGATTTTCACTCGGAGAAGAAGAACGGACATCCTAACTTAGCGTGGAGGAACCCCCCACCCCTCCTCCTCCAGGACCATCCAGGGACCATCTCACCCCTCAGAGGACTCCCCTGAGGGCCGTCCTTCACAGACCAGCCCTCTCCAGCCCGCCCTCCTCTCCCCCAGTGTCACCGCCCCAGGCTCACCCTGCCCCAGTACCTGGTCACTACTTGTTCGGTAAGTACACACGCTGACGTTCTTTCACCCCTTGTCCGTGTCCGTCACTCAACCTTCCTACCTTCCTTTATACTTTTAGGTGGAAGAAAATACTATAATACTTTCTTGTTTGTAACTTTGATCTGTAAACACACACAAAAAAGTAGAAGTATAATGCCTTAGTTTGTGTTTTTTGGTCAGTAAAAACAAATTTGGTGGAAAAAATAATACTTTCTTGGGTAAATACTTTTGTTCGTGAAGGTCAAATGCTTTTGTTTTTGTAACTTTTTTCCTTAAGTAAATTTATGGGGGGGGGGTAAGTAGTTTCTTATGTAAGTGCACACACACACACACACACACACACACTCGGTGTTTTATTCCTTCAGAGAGTGATGTTTCCCTTTGACAACCTACATTGTGATACATACATACATACATACATACATACATACATACATACATACATACACAAAAGACACGTTTGTTAGCAGAAAAAAAAATTAATAGCAGAAAGGGAAAAGCGTTTGTAAGCAGAAATGAAAAAAAAAACGTTTGTAAGCAGAAAAAAAGCTGTAATTGAGGAGAAGCGTGAGAGAGGTGAGACTGGAGGAGAGAGAGAGAGACACGGGGACCAAAAATAATGAGTTTTAGTGCCGTGTGACTCTCTCTCTCTCTCTCCCTCTCTCTCTCGACCTCCTGTCATGAAGGGTCGGAGCGGATAGTCAGTTCCAAGAGCTTACTTAGATATTACCTTGGGCACTGGCCGTTCATGTTCATCTAATTCCTCCCTTCCCCCCCCTTCCTTCCTTCCCTTCCTCCTCCCTCCTCTGCTGTCTGCATTCATCTTCACCGCTCCCCTCCCCCTCCCGTCTACCTCCCCCTCTTCCTCCCCTGGTGTCTGCGTTCATCTTCCACCTCCCCTCCCCTTCCTCCCTCTGGTGTCTGCGTTCATCTCCCTATCACCCCCTCCTCCTCCCCCCGCTAATTCTCGTCCACTATTCTTAATTTTGCATTCTTGCATTTTTTATTATAATGTTTTCGTGTTCTCTTCGTTACGTTCTCTTATTCTCTCTCTCCTTCCCTCTCTCACTCTCTTCCTCCAAACTTTTTCTCTATCCTTCTATCCCTTCATCCTTCTCTCTTTCTCTTCCTTTTTTTCTCCCATCTCTTCCTCCTTTCATTTCCTTTCCCTCCGTCTATCCCTTTCCCCTCCTCTTTCTCCCTCTCCCTCTTTTCTATTCATTCCCCCTCTCTCTCTCTCTCTCTCCCTCTTTTCTATCTTTTTCCTTCCTTCCTCTCCTCTCCTCTCCTCTCCTCACACTGTGGGGTCCCTGTTGTTTCGTCTTTCCATCTGAGTTGAACGTGTTGCCGACATGTTGGTGGGCGGACGGAGAATGAAGGGGAGAGAGAGAGAGAGAGAGAGAGAGAGAGAGAGAGAGAGAGAGAGAGAGAGGAGGGGGGTGAGAGAGAGGGGGAGAGATGGGGGTGGTGAGAGAGATGGGGGGAGAGAAAGGGTAAACACGAGCATCAAGGGACTTTATTATCACCTTCTGGATCGACTTCACTATTACACGAAAAGGTAACGAGTGAATAGGGGTTAATGAGGTCAGGTGTAGAGGTTAATGAGGTCAGGTGTAGAGGCTAATGAGGTCAGGTGTAGAAGTTAATGAGGGCAGGTGTAGAGGATAATGAGGGCAGGTGTAGAGGTTAATGAGGGCAGGTGTAGAGGTTAATGAGGGCAGGTGTAGAGGTTAATCGTAACATTATCACCAGCCACACGAAGTGGTCAACGTTACGATATCGGAAAGTTATAACGAGAAGCTTAAATACCAATATCTAACAACGGAATTAGGCTCTAACTGCAGGTCGTTATTGTCCCGGTAACCTAACCTAACTTAACCTAACCTAACTTAACACAAACCAATATACTAAATATATCCTTGTAATATACCCATGATAGTACCCAGCATACCACGACCCAAGTGCCAGACGGGTGCCACGGTCTAGCCACTTGGCACTGGGCTACATCGTCCTTGCTGGCACCGGTACTAAATAACTTCCTAATCAGAATTGAGTGTTGCAAGTTGTTGTCTCCTTACCTGTGTTAGTGTCGTGTTGAGTGAAATCATTTATAGTTTATTTGGGGTTATTGTCTGTCTGTCTGTCTGTCTAATGGTACACTCTCTCTCTCTCTCTCTCTCTCTCTCTCTCTCTCTCTCTCTCACACACAGTCACGTAGTCACATATATGACGTCACTATTGCAAAAAGTCAGAGTTATTAATACTAAATAAATGCCAGAACTAAGCACCCACATCCTCCCCTTCCCCTTCCTCTTCACCCTCTTCTTATCCCTCTTTTTCTTCTTCTTCTTCTTCTTCTTCTTCTTCTTCTTCTTCTTCTTCTTCTTCTTCTTCTTCTTCTTCTCCTCCTACTCCTCCTGCTCCTCCTCCTCCTCTTCTTCTTCTTCTTGTTCCTTCTTTTCCTCATCCCTCACCGCTTCCTCCCTCAATCTTCCTCTTCCTCCTCATTCTCCCCCCCTTCCTTTACCTCGTTATCGTCTACCTCCTCTTGCTCCCTCTTCCCCTTTTCCTCTTCCTCCGTCTTCCTTTCTTCCTCCTCTTCCTGCTCCCCTTCCTCCTCCTCTTCCTCCTCGACCTCCTCCGCCCTTCTTTTCCTCTTCCTCCGTCTTCCTTTCTTCCTCCTCTTCCTGCTCCCCTTCCTCCTCCTCTTCCTCCTCTTTAATATTACCGACGTTTCTCTCCAGCCATCCATCAGCCCTCAGTAGCCATCCCTTTTAAACACAGCTTAACCGATCTTTCACAAAAATCAATTTGGGTTCCTCTTTAACGCCCCTTAGGACCACTGGGACTTCTGAATGACCACTGGGACCCCTGAATGACCACTGGGACCCCTACAGGACTACTAAGACCCCTACAGGACCAATAGTTATTTTTTTCCCCGTGTGGTATAAATATAGTTTCCGTGGTGGCCAAGAATCACACTTAAGGTCAATATTTCCCCATCAGCTGAGCTTCAATGGACGTCCCTAATCTCGTCTGTTTCCCAATCACCGACCAACACCGCCTCTAACTACACCTTTTGTTAATTCTTGTGATTTAACCTAACCTAACCTAACCAAACCGCGTCTCGTTTTCTGTTCGTAATTTTTTTTTATCGTGTAAGGTTAGATAGAACGGATCATGTCTGTACGTATGATAAGTGTGTGTGTGTGTGTGTGTGTGTGTGTGTGTGTGTTGGGATGATGTGCGTTTCTCTTATTCATGTACACAGACAACGATCATGTACACAAAAAACGATCATATACACAAAAAACGATCACATACAAAAAACGATCACATACACAAAAACGATCATGAACACAAAAAACGATCATATACACAAAAAACGGTCATGTACACAAAGAACGCGAGATTGATGCTTAAGTTTGCATCACCGAGTTTAAAAAACGCTCATAAAATGCCTAAGAAAGTGGCAAGCAGTAAAGTTTAATGTGATATAAAAATTTCAACTCTCAAAGGTTCACTCACATTCAATTTCTCTTCATAGGAGATGTGAGGGTGTGTTTAAATGCATGCATTAACTACCATACAATCACTATACAATCACTATACAATCACTATACAATCACTATACAATCAGAGGATCACCATCATACAATCACCATTATACGATGACCACCATACAATTACCATCACATTATCACCACCACCATACAATCACCATCACCACACTATCACCATCACACAATCATCACTATACAATCGCCACCACCACCACCTCCACCACACAATCACCAACACCACCACACAATCACCACCACCACACTATCACCACCACCACACTATCACCACCACCACACTATCACCACCACCACAGAATCACCTCCACTACACTTCACAATTCTCAGATATTATGAGCATATTTGTTCTTCCTCTCTAGTGGTCGCCGGGAATATTCCAAATTCTGTTCCCGTTCCAGCAATACTCTTCTCCAATTCCCATTCCCATTCCAAGCCATTAGAATTGAACGTTAGAGTATGCGGGTAGTGATGGTTGTGGTGGGTGGTGGTGGGTGGTGGTGATAGTGGTGTTGAATGATGGCTTTAGTGGTGGTGGGTGGTGGTGAGTGGTGGTGATAGTGGTGTTGAGTGATGGTGTTATTGATGGTGGAGGTTGTGATGGGTGGTGGGTGGTGGGTGGTGGTGATAGTGGTGTTGAGTGATGGTGTTAGTGATGGTGGAGGTTGTGATGGGTGGTGGGTGGTGATGAGTCGTGTGGGGTGGTGTTGAGTGGTGGTGATGAGCGGTGGTAGATAATGGTAATAGTGATAGTGGTAATAATAATAATAACAATAACAACAATAACAATAATAACAACAATAACAACAATAACAACAATAATAACAATAACAACAACAATAACAACAATAATAACAATAACAATAATAACAACGATAATAACACCACCATTGTTATCAAAATTACTATACTCTCACAAACTCATAAGAGACATGGTTATATTTTTCATTATACTCAAATAACTCATAAGATACATTGATATATTAAAGTATATTATATGTTCCTTGTGAGTGGCTGAGTCTGTTATTTCAGTTAGTCGAGCATTTGTGAAGGGAGAGAGTGAGGGGGGTGAGGGTGAGGGGGAGTGTTGGAGAGAGAGGGGGTGAGGGAGAATGTTGGAGAGAGAGGGTGAGGAAGACTAGGAGAGTGAGAGAGAGATGTTGTTAAGTTATCATCATCATCATCATCATCATCATCATCATCATCATTATCACCATTACTATCACCACCATCATCACCATCACCACCACAGTCTCAGGGTGGCACTATACCCGGCCTGGCACCACTATCACCACTGCCACCAATTTGACTCACTGTACCGGCACTAATTCATTTCATATTTTAATTTCACCCGAAGAAAGTTTCAATTAGCCTCCCCCTCCCCATCCCCCCCCTTAATCCCCCCCTCCCACTTTAATCCCCCTCCCCTTCTCTTAATCTCCCCTCCCCCTTCTTAATCTAAGCCTTGGGAAATATAAAAAGAAAATTTCCTTTGCCTTTTTCTCTCTTCTGATCAAACGCTCTCTCTCTCTCTGTTTCTCTCTCTCTGATCACACTATTATCTCACTTTTTCGTGTTTTTATTCATATAAAAGAAAGTAAAGAAAGTATAGGCTTTCTCCCGTATAAATCTGATTTGTAGTGTTTCTCATCATCTGGGTTTCGGGAAAGTAAAAGAGAGAGTTTACTTTCTCCCTCCGTGACCTTAATATTTATTCACTTTCTTTCAGTATGAGATAAATGTTTTACTTTCTCTCTTTACTAAACTAAGGAATTCCTGATTTTTTAACCTGGATGAAATTAATTAAACAATTTTCTCTTTTGTATTTTATAAAGCTAAAATTTCTTCTCAATAACAAAGACGAAAGAAAGTTTACATGAAGTCTTCCACTTTCTCTTCAATATATCACTTTCTTTATTTTGAATTCAGGACTTCGATGACTTAAAAAAATAAATCCACTTTCTTTTTCACTGTAAATTTATTTTATATTTTTATTTTGACCAGAGAAAGTTTTAAGATATCCTCTACTTTCTCTCTCACTAACCCGAAGTTTAGTCACTTTCTTAATTTAGTGGTCGGGAAAGTTTCGATAATCCTCTCCTTTCTTCCTCAGTGACCACTTTCTTAATCTGGGGTTCAGGGCATAAAAATAAAAACAAAAAACTTCCACACACACACACACATCCACACACACTCTAATAACCTTTTAGAAACTATCCACTTTTACCTTATGAATAAAAACACATTTCATTACATTTATTGAAACATTTTGAAACAGTCCAATCGTAAAAAAAATATATATGTTGTTTGGTAACGCTAACTATCGCCAATGGGTAATTACACAAGTAGTTAGATCGTCGTGTTTTGTGCCAGATTTACGTCATCACTGGAAGGTCATTGGACAAGCCTCTCCTTGTTTCAATGTTGTGATTGGCTAAAAAGTTCGCGGGCTGGTTTAGTGCATTATTTTGCCAATAGATGGAGGAAGCTTGCACGTTTGGTGAATAAATCGTAGTCCATAAGGCTTATTCTTGAAACAAAATATTACGTGTATATTTATCTATCTAATGTTATATATATCATTCTTACTATTATTATTTATAGCCAGATTTACTTACAAACATCAGTAGAGGTTAAGTTAGTTTATTTTAAAATAATTTAGCTTAGTTTAGTTTAGTTTAGGTTAACTTAGGTTAATTTGATTAGCTTAGGTTAGCTTACGTTAGCTTAGGTTAGCTTAGGAATTGTAAGAGGAAAACTTGTCTCCATATTCAACCTTTTATATTAAGTGAACCAACATTAATTACCCATGAATATCCATAAACCACTAAATCACTTAGGATAATTAAACCACCTCTGACGCAATTGTGACTACGGATAACTAAGCCTAAACCGAATAATTAACTTATTAAGCAAGGATTTAACATGAGCTGAGGACGGTTTACATGACGTGTGTAACTCTCCTCCCTGTGTGTGCATCTATACGTACATGAGTCTGTCCGTTATGTACACACTCCCACCTTCACCGTCTCATAATAGATAATTAATATATTCTCACGCCCGGACCATAACCCACTCATTAACCTACCTGTAATACCTGAGTCAACCCGTGGTATAACGCTATGTACACACACACGGGAGATAGAGAGAGAGAGAGAGAGAGAGAGAGGGAGGCAGGATCAGTAGCCAGACCCTAGAAGGATTACTGCCTTCTCAATGGAGACTACTGGAGCCAGAGATACGGGACAGTAATTACCCAGAGAGAGAGAGAGAGAGAGAGACCACCACCACTATCACCATCATCATCTGTCATCAACACCATCATCATCACCACCACCACCACCACCACCACCACTATCATCACCACCGACCACCACCACTATCACCGCCAACATCAAGCCCCAGCGAATCCGACGAACAGCGTGGCCATGTATAAGAAGACGAAGGAAACGGCTGACAGAGGTGGTGAGAGAGTTCGAATATCCACTTCATTATAAAACACAGAGCTTGTACGTGAAAGGACGTTTGTAACCTGTTAGTAGAGGCAGGTAGGTGGTGGAGATGGTAATGATAATGATAATGATAGTGATGAACAAGTAGTGTTAATGATCAACAACAATGATATTGAAGTGGTAGTGATCATTTGGTGGTGGTGGTGGTAGTGGTGGTGATGAGTGGCAGGTGGTGATGGTGGTGGTGGTGGTGGTGGGCGGTGTGGTGGTGATGGTGGTAGTGGTGGTGGTGGTGGTGATGGTGTGGTGATGGTGGTGTGGTGTGGTGGTGGTGGTGGTGGTGATGGTGTGGTGGTGGTGGTGGTGGTGGTGTGGTGGTGATGGTGGTGGTGGTGGTGGTGTTGGTGGTGATGGTAGTGGTGGTGGTGGTGGTGGTGGTGGTGGTGGTGGTGGTGGTGGTGGTGGTGTTGGTGATGGTGGTGGTGGTGGTGTTGAAAACCTAATGAAAATAATTCATATCTAACTCAAAATGTTCTAGATGTAACTTAACACTCCCTCTCCCTTCTCTCTCCCTGACTCACTATCTCCCTTCATCACCATCTCTCTCCTTCCCTCCGTCACTCCCTCCCTCTCTCTACCCACCACCAACCATTTCCATCGACCTTCACTACTTCCCCTCCCTCATCAGTTTCCATGACCACTTCCCCCTCACTCGCCACCACTGCCTGCCACTGCACCAACCTTCTGTTCTCTCCACATTCACTCGCCACCACCACTTCCGCCGTTAACCTTTAGTACCCGCTCCACCATCACGTCATTCACTGCCACTTCCCTCCACTGACCACTTCTCCCCAACGCCACTTCCCCCCTACACAGAACCATAGCCATTCCCCCTGTTGCTACTTACCCCGACCATATTCTCCTTAGCATCACTACTACCACTTATTCCCACCACCACTACCCCTCACTACCACCACTACCACATCACCTTACCACCACTACCCCTCACCACCACTACCCCTCACCATTACCCCTCACCACTACCCTCACCTCCTCCCTCACCACCACACCACTACCACTCACCACTACCCTTCACCTCCCTCCCCTCACCACCACTACCCCCTCACCCACTACCCCTCACCACTACCCCTCACCTCCTCCCCTCCCACCACTACCCTCCTACCACCCTTCACCTCTACCTCCCCTCACCACCACTACCCCTCACCATTACCCCTCACCACTACCCCTCACCTCCTCCCTCCCACCTACCCTCACCTCCTCCCTCACCACCACTACCCCTCACCAGCCCTCACTACCCCCTCTGTCTCCCTCCCTCACCACCACTACCCCCTCACCACTACCCCTCACCTCCTTCCCTCACCACCACTACCCTCACCACCACTACCCCTCACCACCCCTCTGCTACCCCTCACCTCCTCCCCTCACCACCACACACCCCTCACACTACCCTCACCTCCTTCCCTCACCACCACTACCCCCCCTCACCACTACCCCTCACCTCCTTCCCTCACCACCCTACCCCTCACCACTACCCCTCAACTCCTCCCCCTCCCCACCACTACCCCTCCCCACTACCCCTCACCACTACCCCTCACCACTACCCCCTCACCTACCCCTCACCTCCTCCCCCTCACCACCACTACCCCTCACCACTACCCCTCACCTCCCTCCCCTCACCACCACTACCCCTACCTCCCTCCCATACCACCACACCCCTCCCTCCTCCCTCACCACTACCCCTCACCACCACTACCCCTCACCACTACCCCTCATCTCCGCGGTAACATAGAGCACCATTAGCGTCTGTATCAGGTTGTGTGCCGCAGTAACTATCACCAGGCCAGGAAAAGATGACTTGTAGCTCTGTGTCTCTCTACTAACTTAACCTAACCTAAGTGTTTAGTTACGTCTAGAATATTTTGAGTTAGAGGGGCTTTTTTTTAAGGTTTTCAACATCAGTATCATCACCATCATCATTAACATCATCATCATCATAATCAACATCATCATCATCATATTCAACATCATCATCATCATCATCATCATCATCATCACCACCACCACCATCACCACCACCACCACCACTACCACCACCACCACCACCACCACCACCACTACCACCACCACTACCACCACCACCTCACCATCACCACCATACCACCACCACCCACCCACATCACCATCACCACCACCACCACCTCCACCACCTACCTGCCTCACTAACAGGTAAATTACAAACGTCCTCTTTCACGTACAAGCTTCCAGTTTTATACCGAAAGTGGACACTGAACTCTCCTCTCCTCACCAATTTCCCCGTCAGCCGTTTCCGTCTCTTTATACATGGCCACGCTGCCTGTCGGAGCCTCGCTGGGGCTTGATGCTGGCGGTGGTGATAGTGGTGGTGGTCGTGGTGGTGATGATAGTGGTGGTGGTCGTGGTGGTGGTGGTGATGATGATGGTGTTGATGATGATGATGATGGTGATAGTGGTGGTGGTGGTGGTAGTGGAGATATCTAACTCTCTCTCTCTCTCTCTCTCTCTCTCTCTCTCTCTCTCTGGGTAATTACTGTCCCGTATCTCTGGCTCCAGTAGTCTCCATTGAGAAGGCAGTAATCCTTCTAGGGTCTGGCTACTGATCCTGCCTCCCTCTCTCTCTCTCTCTCTCTCTCTCTATCTCCCGTGTGTGTGTACATAGCGTTATACCACGGGTTGACTCAGGTATTACAGGTAGGTTAATGAGTGGGTTATGGTCCGGGCGTGAGAATATATTAATTATCTATTATGAGACGGTGAAGGTGGGAGTGTGTACATAACGGACAGACTCATGTACGTATAGATGCACACACAGGGAGGAGAGTTACACACGTCATGTAAACCGTGGAGTTGTCCAGTCCTATTGAAAAAAATATGTTGTTTGGTAACGCTAACTATCGCCAATGGGTAATTACACAAGTAGTTAGATCGTCGTGTTTTGTGCCAGATTTACGTCATCACTGGAAGGTCATTGGACAAGCCTCTCCTTGTTTCAATGTTGTGATTGGTTAAAAAGTTCGCGGGCTGGTTTAGTGCATTATTTTGCCAATAGATGGAGGAAGCTTGCACGTTTGGTGAATAAATCGTAGTCCATAAGGCTTATTCTTGAAACAAAATATTACGTGTATATTTATCTATCTAATGTTATATATATCATTCTTACTATTATTAATTATAGCCAGATTTACTTACAAACATCAGTAGAGGTTAAGTAATGTAAATAATTTATCTAGATCAGAATATTATCAAACATTTATTAGAAGATAAAGTTGGTGACATATCATACTTATTCCTTCACAATGTCTCTAAAATACTCAGACACAAATATTTACATTTAAAATAATTCTCAGCGTTATTTATATTCTTCCTCTACACGTAACACAAAGTAGAGTTAATAAAGTAAAGAGACAAGGTAGGATAGAAGGGGGGGGTAGCCAGGTGTGTGGGGGTATCAATAGAGGGAGGATAAACCAGGTAGAGGGAGGGATCTAGTGGGGGGTGGGAGGGGGAGGGTAAGGGGGGGAGATAGCTGTGTGTGGGGGGATTTTATTAGAGGGGGATAAAACTAGGTAGAGGAGGGATTTAGTGGGGGGTGGGAGGGGAGGGTAAGGGGGGAGAGGACAGGTGTGTGTGGGGGGGGCCCACATAGGGAGGGGGGATAAAACCAGGCAGAGGAGGGATCTATGGGGTGGGAGGGGAGGGGTAAGGGAGGGGGAGAGAACAGGTGTGTGGGGGGGTATCTATTAGAGGGAGGATAAACCAGGTAGAGGAGGACCAGTGGGGGTGGAGGGGAGGGGTATGGGGGTAGCCAGGTGGTGGGGGGTATCTATTAGAGGGGGGATAAACCAGGTAGAGGAGGGACCCAGTGGGGGTGGAGGGGAGGGGTAAGGGGGTAGCCAGGGTGGTGGGGGGTATTCACAGGAGGGGGAGCAAACCAGGTAGAGGAGGGACCTGGGAGGGGGTGGAGGGGAGGTAAGGGGGGGGGAGAGACAGGTGGGGGGTATCTATTAGAGGGAGGATAAACCGGTGTAGAGGAGGGATCTAGGGGGGTGGAGGGGAGGGTAAGGGGGGTAGCCAGGTGTGTGGGGGGTATCTATTAGAGGGGGGATAAACCAGGTAGAGGAGGGATCTAGTGGGGGGTGGAGGGGGAGGGTAAGGGGGGGTAGCAGGTGATGTGTTTTCTTGATTGATGTGAATTTCTTCCATATTTATATACTTGGTTTTCTAGGTACTCTCTCTCTCTCTCTCTCTCTCTCTCTCTCTCTCTCTCTCTCTCTCTCTCACCACGGCCAAAATAAAAACATTGTCCTGGACTGGTGTATAAAAATAGCCCCATATAATCGTACATAATGCTTTTGGGTCTACCTGGTTAATTGTACAGGTTTATGACGAATTGATTATAACACAAACCCACACAGCAGCTGCACCAACAATAACAGCAGCTGCACCAACAATAACAGCAGCTGCACCAACAATAAAAGCAGCTGCACTAACAATAACAGAAGTGGTTTACAGCAATAGCAGCAGGTTGTTTACAGCAATAACAGTACAGTAGTGGTTGAAATTTCACCCGTGTTGCAATTAAAAGAGGAGACGGATACCCAGACAGATTGACCGATGGATGGATAGACAGAAGAGAGGGAGAGAAAGACAGATAAACGGGGAGTATGGAGGAAAGGTGAGGGTTTGGGTGTATGAGAGACATTACATACATACATACATACATACATATATACATACATACATACATACATACATACATACAGCAGTGACTCTGTACATCCACTATCCATCAGCTGAAAGGTGGGGTCCTCAGCTGTCAGATTCTCCTTGTAAATGCATGAACCATGTCGATGTGTGAGTGGGAGGGGAGTGGGAAAGAGGAAGAGGGGGGAGAGGGAGAGGTGGTAGAAGGGGTGACTTTGTGGGTGGGAGGGGAGTAGGAAGGAAGGAGGATGGAGTGGACATATAGGAACAGAAATAATAATAATAATAATAATAATAATAATAATAATAATAATAATAATAATAATAATAATAACTAGTAAACAAAAGTAATGTAGATAATTTACTAAACAAACTTTATTTTATTTTGTTTTTCCTCTTATTTTCTCAAAGGAATAAGACTCATCAAATTTCCTTATATCGTTTTCAAAAAGTTTCAAAAAGTTTCAAAAAGTTTCATTAAAAATACGTAATAATGTTTGTCTTTAATCAGAGTAACCAAAGTCATAGAACACAGCCTGGGGTGGTGGTAGTGGTGGTGGTGGTGGTGGTAGTGGTGGTAGTGGTGGTAGTGGTGGTAGTAGTGGTGGTTGCAGGGGGGGAGGGGGTGAGGAGGATTGTGGTGGTGAGAAGGAGGGTTAAGTATTTAAAATCTCTCTCTCTCTCTCTCTCTCTCTCTCTCTCCTCACCAAATACTTTCTCTTCACTCAGTATTCCCTTCATTGTATCCTTTTCCCTCCCTCCTTTCTCTCTCTACTTTCTCTCCTCCTCAGAACTTTCTACAGGGTGATATTTCACTTCCCTTTCTCCTCTTTCTCTCCCTGCCGATACTGCGTGAGACAGAGATATCTCACTTTCTCCCTAACCACTGTCTCTCCAGGCCACCAGAGATCTCACTCACTGAACTCCTGCTCTGTCGCTCTCTCTCTGTCTCTCTCTTTCTCTCTCTCTCTCTCTCTTGCTTTCTTTCTTTCTCTCTGTCTCTCTGTCTGTCTGTCTGTCTCCGCTTTGATCACTCTTCTGTTCTATTGTCTGTCTATTTTTTAACCGTATTCTTCAATATACTTTTCCCCCTCTCTCACTCATCCCTTCCCCCTCTTTTCCTTTTCCTCTCTTCTCTTCCCTTCCTCCTTCCACTCTCTTCTCTTTTCTCTCACTTCTCTCCCTCCTCTTCTGTTTCTCTTTCTCTCCTCTCTTATAATTTTTCCTCTTCACTCCTCATTCTCCTCTCCCTCTCGTTCTTTTTTCCTCCTTCCTTTCACTTCTCTCCCTTTCACCTCCTCCTCTTCCTTCTCCTTCCTTTCTTCTATCCCTTCCTTCATCCTCCCTCTCTTTCTTCTTTTTATTCTTCCTCTCTCACTTCCCCTTTCGTATTCTTCCTCTTGCTACTAATCTCCTTATGTTCCTTTCTTTAATTCTCTTTCTTTGTTCTCCTCTGTTTCTCATTCCCCCCCTCTCTCTCTCTCTCTCTCTCTCTCCACTCACCTCTTCCGTCCTCTCTCACCCATCGTCCCTGTTCCTCCCCACCCCTATACCTCACTCTCCCTCCTCTCCCCTCTCCTCCCCTCTCCCCTCGGGTTGGCGAGTCACCTTTAACCGGGCCAGTGAGTGTTCCCCTGGCCGGGAGGTCACTGGGCCACACCGCTATGTTGGCCAAGGTGGGCCAAGGTTGGCCAACAATGGCCAACTGGGCCAATCTGACCACTGTTACCCTATGATAGAATGGAGAGGATGGAAAAAAAGAGGGAAATGAAGAGGGGGGGAAAGGGAGGGGGAGAGAAATGGAGAGGGGGGGAAATGGATAGGGGGGGAGAGGGATAGAAAATGAAAGGAGGGGAAGAGAGAGGGAGGGAAAAAGAGAGGGAAAGAGGAAGAGACAAACTGCATACGTTAGATTCACCGGACCAAAACAGACCAAAACAGACCACGTAGGGGGACCAAAAAAAACCATTCTCTATCGGCCTCAGTGTTACACAACCATTCTATTTAAATTCCCTGACAATTTCCGGGATTCGAACCCTGCATTGTTGTCCCTAAATGGAGATATAACCTAAAAAAAAAAAAAAACCATGGCGCCGGGTTTACATTGAGACTATATGATAACTTATTGGGATAAAAGTGAAGGATTTAAGCCTTTTGAGATGGTGGGAATGTATCTGACTGGTAATCGAACTAATCGACTAACTGGCAACCTAACTAATTAACTGGCAGTCTAACTAACTAATTGGCATTCTAATTAACTGACTGACTGGCAGCCTAACTAACTAACTGGCAATTTAACAAACTAATTGGTAATTTAAGTAACTAACTAACAGACTAACTAACTAACTGGTAATCTAACTAACTAACTGGTAATCTAACTAGCTAAATAACAGACTAACTAACAGACTAACTGATTGACTAACTAACTTTCCGACTGAGAGACTATTTTTTTTCCCAGGCAACAGAGGGAGATAGTTTTTATCAACAGGGAGTCTCCATGCAGCGTCAGGTGAGGTAACTTCCTGTGTGTTCGTCTTCCTCTCCTGCTTCCTCCTTTCTCCACTCCTTGACGACTACCCCCCAGGTGATATGGTCGTATCTGTGCGTGTGTGTGGGTGTGTGTGTTTTTTGTGTGTGTACAGTAGTTACATGTGTGTTTATATGTAAGTATGTGTTTCAGCCCAATTGTCAGTCAGCTGATTAATGTAAACAAACAAGAATATCAAATGGCAATATTTATCATTAGTCGTCATATAGTTGTTCTTGTCACCTGTGCTGCCCCTTCCTGTTTACCCGGAAGTCTCACCAAGTCAATTCACTCAAAATACATGTAAATGGAAGTGTGGTTGACTGATTGTGGTTAACTGATAGTTGTTGACTGATTGTGGTTGACTGATTGTTGTTTGACTGATTGTGTAGATTATAAGGTTCATTAGTTATATAGTGATGTATAATGATGATTGTTATAATGATGATGATGATGATGATGATGATGATGATGATGATGATGATGATGATATTAATACACACACACACACACACACACACACACACACACACACACACACACACACACACACACACACAAACAAACAAACACAAACAAACACACCACAACACACATATGAATCAAGACAATTGAAACACACCCCAACTGCAAGGCGGGAGGTCGGGTCTTGACGTCATCAAGGAGGATGAGTGAGAGAGAGGAGGAAATATGGGGTAGGGGGATGGGATGGGATGGGAGGGGTAAACAATAGCTCAGTCCTTTGTTTTAGAAAAGTGAAAAGTATTGTATTAGTTGTGGGAGTGAAAGTTAGTATGGTGAAGGGTTGGGGTAGTTGAGGGAACCTTTTATGTATGTGTGAGGGGGAGGGGGAGGTAGGAAGTGAGAGGGACCTTTTATCATTGTATGTGTGAGAGAGAGGGAGAGGGAGGGAGGTAGGAAGTGAGAGGAACCTTTATCGTACATGTGTGAGAGAGAGGAGGGAGGAGTGGGAAGTGAGAGGAACCTTTATCGTATGTGTGAGGAGAGAAAGGGGAGAGAGGGAGGGAGGTAGGAGGTGAGGAGCCTTTTTATCGTATGTGTGAGACAGAGAGAGCGGGGAAACAGGATGTGAGAGGGACCTTTTATGGTATGTATGAGAGAGAGAGAGAGAGGGGGGAGAGAGAGGGAGAGGGAGGGGAGGTAGGAAGTGAGAGGGACCTTTTATCGCATGTATGAGACAGAAAGAGACACTCACACAGACACACATAACAAGATAAAAGAGACAGACAGACAGACAGACAGACAGACAGACAGACAGAGACGCTTCCAAGATACATTAGTGATTGCTTGTCTGTCTTTCGTGGAGGATTTAAAGATTAATGTTAAATTTTCTCCCTAGGAATTTAAATGTTAATTGTAGTTTGTGGGTCTTTGGGATTTGTTACGTAATAATTTATAATCTATTTATATTATTATTTACTGTATTTAATATCTCTATATATCTAAGTTATTAAAAAAACACAATATTTTTTTATAGATAGAAAAAACACCTGGTAATTATTGCACTAAAAAACATTGAATTAATTAATGAAATAAACACGTATCTAGATAATTGAGTGAGTGAAGTAATTAATTAAACTCGTTACCATAAAAATTAAAAATACTAATTAATTTATATTTTTTCTCTGTTTATGTGTTTGTTTGTGTTTGTTTGTGTTTGTTTGTGTTTGTTTCTCTGCTACCCTCTCCCTTCTTCTACATTTTCCCTTATTGCCTCTTCTCTCACTCCCTTACCTCTCCTTCCTCCTCTACTCTCCCTTTCTCTCCTTCACCCTTCTCTTCCAGCCTCCTTCCCTCCCTCCCTGCCTCCCTCTCCATCACCCTTCTCTCCCGCCCTCTCCCACCCCCTCTCCCTCTCCACTCTCTTTCACTATCGATTCAATTATTCCATTTTACGTCCCTCTTCCATTATGTTCCCTTCCATCGCTCGTCACTCTTTCCCTCCCCTTCCCTGCCTTTTTAACTGACTCTCCCTTCTCTCCTGCCCTCTCCTCTCTCCCCCCTCTCCTTTTCCCTCTCCCCTCTCTCCTTCCCTATACCTTCCCTCTTCTCTCTGGCTTTCCTCTTCCATCTCCCTTCCTTCTCTCTCTCTTGCTCTCTTTCCCCTCTCTATCTCTTCCTTCCCCTTCCTCCTTCCCACCTCCTTTCTCTCTTTCACTTTCTCCTCTCTCCCATACCCCCACCACCCATCCAGCTTCTCTGCCTCTCCCCTACCAACCTAGCCTCTCTCTCCCCTCTCCCCCACTCCCCACTCCCCACTCCCCACTCTCCTCTCCCCACTCCCCACTCCCCACTCCTCCTCTCCCCACAAGTTTGGAGCAAGAGAGGGCTAATTAAGGAAGGGAGGATCAACAAGAAATAACCCACCTCCCAAATCGATTCTAGAGAGGAAATTTGTTTTTTCCGTTTGTCTTTTCCCCCTTGGAGCGCTAAGGGGAGGGGTTAAAGGGGAGGATAAGGGGGAGAGGAGGGTGGAGGAGAGTTGACTTGAGGGGAAAGATGACTCTCTCTCTCTCTCTCTCTCTCTCTCTCTCTCACACAGGGATCCACTCGGTGTAGCGCCACAAATCTCACATAGTCTGGGGCCACCTGACCTTAATTTCCCCTGGTACCATAACCATTCAGATCACTGTTAGTTTCAGCTCTTAACAACCCAATAGGCCAACTTAACCCTCGTTCCCGGGAATTGCCTTGTTTGCCTTTACCTATCTGGCGTATAATTAGTTTGGAATTTGTGTCTGTTTGTTAATTAATCCAGGTAATTATTATTTATGTTTTCCCTTGTTGTTTTTGTTCATTATTATTATTATTATTATTATTACTATTATTGTTGTTGTTGTTGTTATCAAAATCCATAATACTTACGCCACCACCCCCCCTCCACGCCACTGTAACATACGCATAATTACGCATCTCTCAACTCTTCCTCAGCGTAAGTCGCATTCATCACATCACGTTACGCAGTTCAACCACTAATGACCGCATCGTTACCAAGCCATTTGTTACCACAGTGTTTGAGCCAATTATGTAAAGAACCTCGTATCATATTTGAATTACATAGTTAGGGTCGTTAGTGCTGGGTAATGATGATGATTGGTTGGGTTTAATTGAATTTTTATATAATTAGAGTTTTTTAATGTTTTTTTTTACGGGTATATTAATAATTTTGTTTAAGTTTGGATTATTTTTTTTATGATAATTTATGTTTTTATGGATAATTATTTAGATGATAATTTAACTAATAATAATTTATAAACATGATTATTTCTTATTATAATTTAACTCTTGATAATTATTTTTAAGTATGGCTATAATTATAGCTATATTATTAACTGTAAATAATCCTCTATAATCAATAATTACTGGGTGTTATAAATATACCATTTATATAATAATTACCCAAATTATCATATTTTTAGATAAGAATCATTTTAATTAATTTTCTGTATGAACATTGAGTATCTGAACTGTTTTTTTTTAATTGATAAGATATGATTCAGTTATGTTGATAAATATGTACATTTTTATCATTGTTTTTAGATAAGAATTATTTCAAATTTTAAATCAACTGTATATATGAATTACTGTGTGTGTGTGTGTGTGTGTGTGTGTGTGTGTGTGTGTGTGTGTGTGTGTGTGTGTGTGTGTGTGTGTGTGTGTGTGTGTGTGAAAAATCAGTTATACGTCCGCCAGCAACAATCGCTTTCATAGTAAGGCCGGAGTATTGACCCAAACTGCCGTAATTTATAACATTGGCACCACATTTGCTTAACCAATCACCTAACCTAACCAAACATAACCTAACCTAACCTTTTCTTTTAAAATAAATCTACAACATTCAATTACTTTTAAAAATTTAATTAAAAAAAAAACAATTATTCCTATTTTTTGGTATAAACATTCTGGTATAATTATTCTGGTATAAACATTCTGGTATAATTATTCTGGTATAAACATTTTTGGTATAAACATTCTGGTATAAACATTCTGGTATAATTATTCTGGTATAAACATTCTGGTATAAACATTCTGGTATAAACATTCTGGTATAAACATTCTGGTATAAACATTCCTCAAAAAGTACGACCAAATGATCTTATCGTTATCAATTATAGTGAGATAAAATGTCTATTGAAGGCATAAATTACGTCTTCTTATCTTTATTTAGGAAAAAATATCGCGGAGGTATGATTTATTTCTGTGATTTTAACATTATTTATTAAGTCTGTCTATCTGTCTGTCTGTCTGTTTTTTCTGTCTATCTGTCTGTCTGTCTGTCTGTCTGTCTAAAGATTAATGGAGAGAAAATTTTAGACGGAATTTAAAGTAAAGAATAAAGAAAAAGAGGGAAAGACTGATAAATACAGAGAAGATAGAGAGGAAGATAGAAGAAGAAGAAGAAAAATAAGACAGAGAAGAGAAGAGAAAGAGAAAGAAAAAGAGAAAGAGAGAGAGAGAGAGAGAGGCAGAGGCTTGAGAGCGTCACTCTTGCACCAGAAAGACTTAATGGTGCAGGGATTACTGTGGTGCTGGCCAAGTAATGGCTCGGTGTTGCAATGTCCTCTCTCTCTCTCTCTCTCCCTCTCTCTCTCTCTCTCTCGCTCTCTCTCTCTCTCTCTCTCGCTCTCTCTCTCTCTCTCTCATTCACGTAGAGTTTAATGATGAACCTCCAGACAAAAGATAGTGTTTGCCTCTCAACCAGAAGTTGTCTTAAGCCATCTGGTGGTGGGTGGTGGGTGGGTGATGGGGTGGGTGATGGGGTGGGTGATGGGGAATTGGAGTGATGAGGATGGGTGATGGGGGCGGGTGATAACGGTGATAAGATAGATCGGAGAGAGAATGAAAGATGGAAGGGGGGAGAGGTGAGGGGGCAAAGTAAGGGAAAGAAACAATAAGAGTAGCATAACGGGTGATAAATTAAAGAGAGAGTAACAGGGGACAGAGATAGATAAAGGGGAATAGATGGCAACAAAGGGAAAACAAGGGGAAGGGGAGATTGTCAAGGTGTGTGTGTGTGTGTGTGTGTGTGTGTGTGTGTGTGTGTGTGTGTGTCTGAACGAACGATCAAGGCAGATACAGATTTAATAATAATGAAATAAATAATAAAGAATAATGAATAATAATGAGGAAAATATGATAATAAACCAAAAAATAATGATGAGTAATAATCGATACGAAATAAAGGGAATTGATACTAATTACAAAAGAAGAAAGGTAATTTAATGATGGTAATTAACTCAATAAAATACAGGTGTAATTGTTTACATAAAATAAAGGTAAAGAAATGAAAATAAACAAATAGAAGACGGCAACTACCTACCTCCCCCCTCCCCCCTTCCCTTAATCCCTTCCCCTCCCTCTCCTTCCACCCCTCACCCACCCTTCCATAAAGTCTCATTCCCATTGTCCCTTCTACCTCTCCCCTCTTTCTTTTACCCCAATGTAATCCCCTCTCTCCTTTATCCCCTGGTCTCCCTCTCTCTTTCCCTCTCACCCCCCCCTCCTCCCCTCCTCCCCTCCTCTCTTCCCTTCCTCCTCTTCCTCCCTCCCCTCCTCCTCTATCTCTCTCTCCTTCTCTTTTCCTCCCTCTCCTCTTCATCCCTCTCCTCCTCCCTCTCCTCCCTCTCTTCCTCCCTCTCTTCCTCCCTCTTCCTCTCTTCCCTCCTGCTCTTCCTCCTTCCTCTTCTCCTCTTCTTCCCCTCCTCCCCCCTCCTTTCTTACCCCTCTCATCTTCCTCCATCTGCCATTCGTCTTCCCACCACCCTCCCTCCACCAACTCCCCTCCCCCTCACCCTCCACCCACCCCCTCACCATCCACCTCCCCTACCCCTCACCACCCCGACTCCCCCTCACGCCCCTGCACAGTAAACGAGTATTTGTCAGGTGATCATAAATAATTCCTTGCTGTTCCTCTATTCTTAGGGACACAGACACTATTCCCGGCCTGCACCACATAAGGGTAGAAATCTAGTACATCTATTCTTTCCCAAGTTTCCCAAAATACTTTCTTCCCAATATTCTTCTCAGTGTTCGTAAATTATATTCCTTTCATAGTTTCTTCATAAAAGTCGTAATATATTTTCTCTCTGAGTTTTTGGTCTTTAATATTCAGTTCACAAATTATTTTTTCTGAGTATATTTTCATCTAAAAGTTCGTAAAATCGTCACCTAACCTAACCTAACCTAACCTAACCTAACCTAACTCTCTTTACTTCATAGATTTAAATACTAGCGATATATAAGGGCAGTTCCTTACGGTTTAACGATACGACCATAAAACACTGGCCTAATATAGATCGTCTGTCCTTGTCTGTCGTAAATGTCTCAGATTAATCAGACCTTTTTGGCTGACTTCCCTAATTGGGTCGTTAAGAGAGCAGTCAACTACTTTGCCCTGTTGGATCATCCTGTAGCGTTAAGGCAGCACATAGCACTGGTGGGTGTCATGAGGCAGGGTACTGTGTCATGGGGCAGGGTACTGTGTCATGGAGCAAGAGTACTGTGTCATGGGGCAGGGTAGGGTGTCATAGGGTAGGGTACTGTATCATGGGGCAAGGTAGTGTGTCATGGGGCAGGGTCGTGTGTCATGGGGCAGTGTACTGTGTCATGGGGCAAGGTAAGGGTGTCATAAGATATGCCAGGTAGGGTGAGATGACAACCCTTAGTAAAATGTGGTGAGATAATTCTACGTGATGAGACAGACAGACAGACAGACAGACAGACAGACAGGCAGACAGACAGACAGACAGACAGACAGACAGACGACAGACAGACAGACAGACAGAAACAAGGAAAGTGAAAATCGGATGTGACCTTTCAAAAATAAACACAGATGTATTTCAGGGATGACCTAGACCATAAATCTGACTCTGTTATTTCCTTCTCCTCCTCCTCCTTCTTCTCTTCCTTCTTCTCTTCCTCCTTTTCCTCTCTCTCTTCCTCCTCCTCCTCCACCTCTTCTTCTTCTTCTTCCTGATCTATTCTAATCTCATCTATCTATCTATCTATCTCTCAAGCAAAATCAAAATAGGGTGTGGATTTTCCCTCCCCCAAGCCCCCCTCTGAAAAAATCTCAGATTTCTTTCTTGGATGACCTTAGTTCATAAATCTGTCTCAAGTCTCTTCCCCCTCTCCTCCCCTCCTCTCCCCCCTCACCCCTCCACCCTCCCCCATCTCTCCCACAAGCTATCATAAATTCTCTTCCTCCTCATCTTCCTCCTTCTCCTCTTCCTCTTCCTCCTTGTCCTCCTCCTCCTGACCTACATGTTTTTCAAGCAATATTTTTTTTGCCTGGTGATGACTCGGAGGTCAGTGCCTGGGGGGGCGGAGGCAGACGAGAGGACTGTGAGGGAGAGACCTCCTGAAGGCATGACTCAGAGAGGAACTTATTGTTATTCTTAAAGGCTATATTGGCTTTAGATCCTAACCTAACCTAATCTAACCAAACCATAACCTAACCTAACCAGCATCAATAACTACCCTAAATACACATATAAATAATGACCTTCACCCACTCGTAATTAACTATCAAAATCACTCTGAATTGCCATTAACCCTCTGTCGTTAATGGCCCTTTTAAAGCACTATAATCCCCCTATACGTGAGTGCCATGACACATACACACACGCTTTACGATCCGGTCCACTGTCGGTAAATCCTTCCTCCTTCCAGGGACAATGTTGGTCCAGTAAGGGAATAGGCTGGTCCAGTGGTCCACAGAGAAGATAAACGCCCGATCCATCACGACCAATGACCGGTCCAGCAGCACAAACAAATAACATGACCACTACGACAATTAAAGAACCAATCTAATAAGCCAATAGACCGGTCCAGCACCAAAGAACCGGTCCAATACCACGATAAAAGAACCGGCCGGTACAACATGACAAAGAAACCAACATGGAAAGTCTGCCGGCCTGGTCCACCGCCTTGTGTTCCATTTGTTCTCTATTTACAGCCAGCTTGGAATAGGATCATTTATTAGGGGTAACTCGGCTAAAAATACTCGCTTCCTGTTTCTGTCTCTTTTTTGAGGGACTGGAAAGGAATCGTAATTTTCTCTGGTTATAAATAAAACTTCTAGGTTAAAAAGGGGTTCCAGTCCTAATAGACCCCAGTGTTAATAGACTCCAGTCATAATAGACCCCAGTGTTAATAGACTCCAGTCATAATAGACCCCAGTGTTAATAGACCCCAGTGTTAATAGACCCCAGTCATAATAGACCCCAGTGTTAATAGACCCCAGTGTTAATAGACCCCAGTCATAATAGACCCCAGTGTTAATAGACCCCAGTGTTAATAGACCCCAGTCATAATAGACCCCAGTGTTAATAGACCCCAGTGTTAATAGACTCCAGTCATAATAGACCCCAGTCATAATAGACCCCAGTCATAATAGACCCCAGTCATAATAGACCCCAGTGTTAATAGACCCCAGTCATAATAGACCCCACTACTAATAGACCCTGAGTTAATGTAACCTTTGTGTTCATAAAGGAAACCAAACAGAAACAGATGAAATGAAATGACAAAATTAAATCAACAAAAACACTCGTTGGCAACCGCTTCACTGTTTTCAAATCGTTTATAGATTTTTGCTCTTAAATCATTGAGGAAAGAAGGGAAGGAGGGAGGGAGGAAGGGGAACTACGTCAAGTTAGGCCTTACACACACACACACACACAGAGCTAGACAATCGAGGTAAAAACCATTGGTCTTAAAACACAGGAACACAATCACTGGATCTTAAACCCACTCACGTGTTTGTCTTACATAAACCACTGGTCCTAATCCCCCTCGTCTAACACACACACACACAATCTCACAATCTCACAATCTCACAATCGAACACTGAATCACCGGACCTAAGTGTAACAGCCGGTTGGGGAGTCGCTAAATTCTGGATTCGAACCCGTGGCTTTGGTTTAGAATATGACTAACCTAACCTAACCTAAGCCCTTGTTACCGTGTATGGTAGAAAGTTGTGTTAGCGAGGAGAGTAAATAAGGTTGATGTGTTGGGGAAATACAGTCATCCTGTCCTGAACTGACTGATACGATATTTTCCTCCCTCCTTCCCTCCTTCTCTCCTTTCCTTCCTTTCCTCCTTCCATTCCTCCCTCTTTCCCTCCTTCTATCCTTCCCCCTTCCCTTCCTTCCCTCCCTCCCTACTCCTCTCCTTCCTTCCTTCCTTCCCTCCCCACTCCTCTCCTTCCTTCCTTCCTTCCTTCCTTCCTTCCTTCCTTCCCATCCTCCCTCTAAACAAACCCATAAATAAATAGATAGATAAAGAAACGAATAAATAATTAAATAAATAAACCGCTCGAGTTCCTTCGGTAAACATTACGTGAGGGGTAACTACCTATTTCCCTTGTTTGCTGGTAAGGGGAGGCACCGAGGTCTGTGATTGGCTGGCTGGGGGGAGAAGGACTTGACGAGGCATACAGACGCTCTCCTTCACCTCCAGTATTAACCTAAGGCGTGTGTGTGCGTGTGTGTGTGTGTTGATGCCATGTACACCTTGAGTCTAAACCTTATGCTTGTGATACGTATATAAGAACTATTGTGAACACTACATAATATTACCGTAACAATAACAACAATAAAAGGTGTTCAGTGTGTAATTAGTGAACTGTTCATATGCGTTATGAAATAGTGTGAGATCGTGTGTGAACTATTGTGAACACTACGTAAAATAATAATAATATGTTCAGTGTCTATTGAGTGAACACATCTTTATAGTGTGTCAGTGTGAGGAAAATGTTCAGTGCAGAATTTGACAAGGAAAATTTTCTGAGGACAGGTATGATTAAGCAATTAGTAATGAGAGATAGAACGAGGCAACCTAACCTAACCTAACCTAACCTAACCTAACCTAACCCAACTAACTTAACCTAACCTAACCTACCTACCAAACCTAACCTACCCCAATCCATACCAAACCTAACTAAATCATCAGGTCAGGTCAGGTCAGGTCAAATTAGTTTCACTCTCTCTATCATTACTAATAGTTGAGTCAGACTAAACCCAGAAACTAAAACGAAGTCACAGTCAGTAAACACCGGAGTGTCTTTGTACTGTCACAACAAGAGGGCACAAATACACCTGCCAATGTGTTTGTTTTTACCTGGCGAGCCGAGGTGGTGATTGCCGACACAGGTGAGGTACGTAAATAACTCTTAGTACAGCATTGTGGTTCAAGGTGGGATTGTACGAATGTGGGATTATGGAATTGTATGATTGTGGGATTGTAGGATTACTGGATTGTGGGGTTGATTCACTCATTATTATTAAAGGGATTAGGGATTAGGAGATAGTACATGTGAGGTTTGATGCATATAAAGTAGATAGGAATCGATGAAAATCCCAAAATCAATTATCGTCATTATCATTATTATTATCATCACCATTACAATAAACACTGTATTTGACCAATCAGAACTGTCCGTAGGTAAAACACACACACATACCCACAAACCCACAAGAACATCCAATAACAAGAAAAAAAATCCAGCTCCTTGAAGTCACAAACCAATGCTTAATCAATAGCCACTTCACGTCCTCAAAATTGTGTTGGTAAAAATAGGTGATTGACTTCGATTCCAACATAACTCTTAAGGCTTTGTCGACGTGGAGTAGGTAGGTAGGGAGGTGAGTAGGTAGGTAGGTGAGTACAGTAGGTAGGTGGGTGAGTACAGTAGGTAGGTAGGTAGATAATTGCCTTCGTGAGGGAATATGCCAGGTCCATGTCCAATATTCCTTGCCTGACATTATGTAGTAAGTAAATATATATCAAGTATATATTGGATCCCTTCTTCTAACACATATTCCAGGTTGTACACATAATAGGTACATATTCCATCCCTTCCCAGATATACAAAGCATATATGTACTCTGAATTTCACACATTAGGTAAATATTCCTATTCAAATACATAAATTACATATTCTCTCCCCTCTCAACACACACACACATATACATATATAACCAAATTCATATGACTGTCCTACCCATTCCACATATTTCCTCCTGTTCCACATATAATCATTTAAATATTCCATCAATAAGGTTTGGTATATAAGCCACGGAATAATTTTACATAAGTACTAAGAATTCCTTCGTATTTCTTCTATAACTCAAGTCACTGTTGGTTTTTGCCGCCATTGTATGAGGATAATTCCGATAACACCTCACATTACATTCCTCGACGGTCTGTCATTGTGGATACCTGGGAAAAGTGACCAGGCAATGATTCATCATACATGTGTGTGGTAGAGAGAATGAGTGTGTGTGTGTGTGTACAGGTGGTCGCTACTAACGAAGGCGTGGGAGGTTCTTGGAAATCGTCAGGCAGGTGTCACGACCTTGTCTAGGTGAGTCAGTGAGTGGCGTGGGTATTACACCTTAATTGGGGTGACAAGCCGCTCCTCTTATAAGGTCAAAGGTCAATTACACACAACTTCTTGATGTAGAGGGTCGTGAAATGCTAGTAGTTTTTAGTTGTGTTGGTGTGAAATGCTAGTAGTTGTGGTGATGAGGAATGCTAGTAGTTGTGGTGATGAGGAATGCTAGTAGTTGTGGTGATGAGGAATGCTAGTAGTTGTGGTGATGAGGAATGCTAGTAGTTGTGGTGATGAGGAATGCTAGTAGTTGAGAAGTGATATGCGAGTAGTTGTGATGGCTTGAAGTGCTCTCTCTCTCTCTCTCTCTCTCTCTGCAGAATTCACTTTCACCCCATACACCTGTAATTAGAGTTAACTGCATGAGGGCGATGAATAGCTGGCGTAGGGTCGACGTCATTAGCCACATATTTGAGTGACATAGAAGGGAGATGCCAAATGGGGTGGGGAGGAGGAGTAAAGGGAGGGGGAGGGGTAAAGAGGAGGGTCGTGGAAGCAATAAGATGAGCCAATAAAGTAAAATGATTGTAGAGGTCGAGTTTATGTATGTAGCATGGAGTGTTGGTGGAAGTGGCGTGTCTAGCTGTTGGTTGTGTAAGGGTTGTGTGGTTGATTAACACACACACACACCTCTTACACACACACACACACACACATACACAACTACCTCGTTATAAGGTGACTCGCCGCCTGACACACACACACACACACACACACACACACACACACACACACACACACACACACTCAAGTTCCCAAGGAAGAAGTTTAGACTTTAATTAGATAGTTTAGGTGTGTGAAGGTGTGCGACAAAGACTGGAGGGGGTGTTAGGGGGTGAGGAGGAAGGAGGGATGCTGAGGGGAGAAATGTGTGTGTTGGGGGTGCAGTGGGACGTGGGGGGGGGGGTTAGCGTTGTGGTGAGGCAGGAAGGAGAGGAAGGATGATGCTGGTGGGAGAGATGAGTGGGGAGATGAAGTGGAAGGGTAGAAAGAAGTGGTGGTGGTGGTGGGGGAATGGGAAGGAAGGGGTGGTGGAAGGAAGGGGAAGGAGAGGAAGAGACACAATTAGTTGAGTAATCTTGCCTTGTTGGCTCAGACACGCCATACTTTTCTGAACACACACACCTACTACACACACACACACACACACACACACACACACACACACACACACACACACACACCACCCCACTTCATTCTAATCACTAGTAATTAACTCATCAATCATTCCCTTTCCTAACTACTTCATTCTGATTGCTTAGTAATTAAATAACCATTATTCCCATTCTCACTCTTCAATTCCTATTCCTGATAATTCCTTTCTTAATGATCTCCTGGTGATAATTCCAGCCTCTTTAGCCTATAATCCGATAATCGAATTAATTGATGTTAGATTTTTTCTCGTGAATTCAATGTTATCAGTAAATCATATAGGATTTGTGGACACAATATTGAAAACTTTTGATAATTGTTTTTACATACTATATACAGTATACTCTAGTCTGTCTACACGTGTATGTATATATATATGTGTGTGTATATCTCAATGTATATATATATGAATGTCCGTATCTTGGTGTGTCTCCCGTGTTTACATACCGTCCAATAACGCAGCGACGATATTGTCATATTGTGATTCACTGCTGACATCACTAGCTGCTGACGCCGATAGCTGCTGACGCCACTGACTTGACGAGCACTACTATGTCAGCGCACCAAAGACTATGTCCTCCAAGCACACACACACACACACACACACACAAACACACACACACACACACACACACACACAACAAAAATACTCGTAATAGTTCTGCCATTATCTTCAAAGGATAAGAACATCTATTTAAAAAAGAAGAAGATTACAGTTAACACACATATTGCAGACATTGCAGGGAGGGGGAGGGAAGGAGGGAGGGTAAATTACCATGTTGCAGTATTTTTATCATTAGGTCTATTTTTAAACATAATTCAGTGACTCATTCGTTAACTCGGTTCGTTTTATGTTGTGTTTTATTATGGCTTTTGTTCATTAATCTCTGTTATATTTTATCATAGTCTTGTTTTTATTTGTTTATTTATTATGGTTTTTTTTTAGTTTTATTCACTTATTATGGTTTTTAGTTATCGATTTTGTGATCCTTTTTCTTTATAAGTTTCATTCATTCATAAACTTGCTAACTAATGCCAATGACTTTCGTTCAGTAAACTCTGCCTTAAATACAAATAAATATCACTAATTTCACCAATACATTTGATTTGTTTTCATTCTGTTTCTAACAATGTATGTATGAGTCTCATTCATTCCTTCATTCCTTCATGTATACACTCCTTCATTCATTCATTCATTCATTCATAGACTTTCCACACAACTCCTGTTCATTAAACTGTACTCGGTCTAACTTGACACAATGCACCTGGGAAAATCAACACGACTATCGCCTCTTCAGCTTTAACACAATACCGGAACACGTATAAAAGGGGGGGGGGTGGTGGTTGGGTTAGGTGGTGGTGCTGGTGGTGGGAAATTTCAGCAAGGGAAGAGTCAATGCAGGTGTAAGGAGAAAAATGGACTGAGGAAATGAACGCTAGAGAGAGAGACAATTAGAAATAAAAGGCTATTTTTGTGTCTGACCTTTCCTTAGCTTTATATTAAAAATTCGCTCAGGAACACACACACACACACACACACACATACACACACACACACACACACACTGTTTTATCATAAACAATAACAACAACAAATTATTCAACTCTAGTACCTTACCAGAAATATACACACACCCCTCCCGTCTCCCCGCCCTTTCCTTTTCACATGCATCTCCCTTCCCCTCTCGTTCCCCTTCCCCCTCAACCCTGTGCTGATATGAGTTAGCATGTCGACCTACACTTACTCCCACACGTCAGGGGTTTATAGCATATGGTAATCTTAATGGGGTAAGATTGCCATAAATTGTAGAGACTTCATCAGGCAATCTAATGTTTGATTACGAATTACCAGAGAACACAGACGGCCAAGGTAATGTTTTTCTATTTATAACATCTCGTGAGGTTAAGTTCCCTCCCCTATCTGATGACGTGAGGAGATGCTTAACTAGTTGACCTTATGATATGAAATTGGCAGTTTGGGTATAAGACTGTATAATGAGATGGGTTTTTTTTTTTGGCTTAGATAGAAAGACGATATAATGAGTTTTGTTTGTTAATGGTATGTTGGTGTGATATCAATGGGTTAAAGTGCGTCTTTGTGTTTCTTGGTTTGTCTGTCTGTGTTTGTGTTATGAAAAGTTTATACACACACACACATACACACACACCAACAGTATCGTGCCGAGTTGAGCCCCCAGACATGACCTCTGATTTTTACTTTAGTCCCCCATTTAATCCTGACTTCCACGTTTTCTATATAAAGGTAAAATAATGACCATAATAATACTTACAATTACCCACCATCACGGGGGATATATTTACATAGATAAATATTTATATTAACTAATGAAAATAAACTTACGGGGAATTTTCACATCTAGCGAATAATAATGTTGATAATAACGTTAATAAAGGAATAATAACAATAATAATACCTGTTCCCCACGCAGGATAATAATAATAATTTACTCAATTTAAAAATCCCCAAAAAACTAAAATAATGGAGAAAAAAATTCATTCGTTTCTACACCTGTAAAGAAGGTGTGCGGGACCAGTCTTATCTCACTATATCTAACCTAACCTAACCTAACCATTAAACTCTGTAAAGGGTTTTATTCCCCATTAAAAAAACAATCAAACAGTTTGGTCAATATGGTACATGTTCTAATGGGCCCCAGCTTGATCTTGTACTCATTAGATCTGGGGCCCATTAACCCTAGCACCATATAGGTCTGGGGCCCATTAAACCTAGCAACCATATAGGTCTGGGGCCCAATAGGACCTGCCAGCTAATAAAACAGCGTTCGAGGACAGACACAGAAACACCCAGACTAAAACACAACTGCCAACAATGACTGACTACTTACGTGTGGTTATTAAGGCTCCTGTGTTTAGCTTCGGTGAAAGACGAGAGAGGGGGGTGGGGGTGAATTGAGGTGTGAGAGGATAGGGGACGAGAGGAGGTGGGGGTAGGGTGTGAGGTGTGTGAGAGGGATACCAGGAGACGAGGAGGGAGAGAGGGAATGTAGAGGGAGAAAGATATGGCGGGAGTTTGAATGTGGAGAGAGAGAGAGAGAGAGAGAGAGAGAGAGAGAGAGAGAGAGAGATATATATTGCCAGCTACTCCACTTAATATTAGATTACAAATGTCAAGGCTTCAATCCCTCCTAGAGCTCATTAAGGGACTTAACCTAACCTCTTAATCCTTACCCTCTTAATCCTTGACCTCTTAATCCTTGACCTCTTAATCCTTGACCTCTTAATCCTTGGCCTCCTGATCCTTGACCTCTTGATCCTTGGCCTCTTAATCCTTGACCTCCTAATCAAATGACTTCATGACCTTTGACGAACTAATAATAATAATAATAATAATAAGAATGATAATCCAGATATTATTATTATTATTATTATTATTATTATTATTATTATTATTATTATTATTATTATTATTATTATTATTATTATTATTATTATTATAATTATTATTAGAATCATAAATTGCGTGAGTCATAATTAAGTTTATGTTCTATAATAAGTAATGCCATAAACGTCCAACTATTTTTAGTACAATAATTAATAATAATAACAATTTATAATGACTTTCCTTAAAATGACATCCGAATTATTTCTTACTAACATAATTGGTAAGAGTAATTATATGATATAAAATTATCTACTGTAGGTAATAATTACTCAATTATTTCTGTATGGTAATTGATGGTAATTCTGATTATTTAACTTGTAAAGGGTGGCCAAACTCGCTACAAATATGGCGTGTAAAAACTGACTAGCCTCCGAAACTCAAGATTAATGATATAAGTTTAGCAGCTAATTAGTTTCTGGACAGTGGGTTGTGGTGGGTTGTGGGTTCTTGTGGATTGTGGTGGTAGTACAAGTGGTTGTGGTGGATGGCGGTGGGTTATGGTTGATAATTGTGGTAGTGGGTCGTGTTGTGGTTGTGGGTCGTGATGGTGATAAGTTGTGTTTTGTGACTGTGGTGGTGGTGGTTGGTTGTGTGGGCTGTGTGGGCTATTATATGGGTTGTAGTTATGGGTTGTGATGGTGGTTGTGGTGTTAGTGACGCTTGTGATAAAGGTGGGAGTTATGGCGTTTACAACTAAAGGTTACACAAACCATTAGAAACTACTTAATATCAATGGGAACTGGAATTAATAACGTTATAATGGGAGGTGGGAAAGACAATCAGGGTGTTTTTTTTTCCTCTCTCTCTTTCTCTCCACTAATCAGGTTCGCTACAGGAAGACTCCCCGCGTCTTTAACCAACGTGATAAGGACAGACAGCCTCCCTGGGCGTCTCATTAGGCTGAGTGCATTGGTGGTTCTCCCGCTAATGCCGAAAAGAACCTTCCGTCTGCCACTTTCTCGCTTCTGCCAACTCTCTGCTGTTACCCTGTGTTTACCATCAACACAACAACAATATTCTACTACGTGATAGCAGTCTGCCACTACCCACAGTCTGCCACTACCCACGATCTTTTTCTACCACGGTCTGCCACTACCCACAGTCTACCACTACCCCACAGTCTGCCGCAACCACAGTCTGCCACTAACCACAGTCTGCTGCCACTACCCACGGTCTGCCACTACCCGCAGTCTGCCACTACCCACAGTCTGCCACTACCCACAGTCTGCCACTACCTACAGTCTGCCACTACCCACAGTCTGCCACTACCCACAGTCTGCTACTACCCACAGTCTTCCACTACCCACAGAAACACTGCAGTGGATCAGGTTTAACTTAGCTTGAGACCTGTCAATCACTCGTGTGGTGCAGTGCTGTAGTGTGTGGCAGTGCCCTGGGTAATGGCCTACTGTTCTTGTTCCTTTGTTGTTTTCTTTGTTGCTGTCTTTGATGGTGTTTTTTTTTCTCTCTCGGCCAGACAATTTCTCTCCTCACTTGGCCGTTCAATACTCGATGCTTCCTTCACACCACAACGCAGCTCATCCTTCACTAAACACTATAATGGATTCCATCTTGACTTGGAAAATCCGACAATCTTTTTTTTTATTTTTTTTTATTTATTTTTTTTAATCAAACAGAAACGTAGTCTTTCCTCATTTCCAGCAAAGACAAACACTAATTCTTTCGCCTCTTTGCATGTCTGGCAGTCAGCTCAACTAATTGTTCGTCTCTTCAGAATTATTAGTTCCTTGATGTTCCTCCCTTGGGCATCTCACATCACTATCATTGTTATAAATATTTCCAGTAGGCTATAGTCTTTCTATTACCAGCGGGAGGAAATGTTTTTAAATACAATCAGTTCTTCACGCTGTACACATATCAAATCACACATGAAGTTATAAAGTAATTGATCTTATGTGTCTTATATGTTGATTAATACTGGGTTCAATTATCGCCAGACAGATATAACAGTTAATCTTAAAACTCTAACCCATCTGCTTCTCATCTTCTACTTCTCGTAATATCCGTCTTTGTCACCTAAAGTTAAAGTACTGTTGGTGTTGTTCCTCATAGATTGGTCATCTCTCCCCTACAGCCGCCCCCCCCCTACAACACCTGGCTCTCCCTCACACAGCATCATACTCCGTCCTTGCAGATAAACACAGAAACAACATCTCCAACGCAGCTAAATTCTGCTTTCATTTCCATCTCTACAGCTTACCAAAACCTCAGCCGTCAGACATTTCGTTCTCTTCCTTACTCGTGACTCTTACCTTTTTATTATCCCTTTCTCTATCTTTCACCTTCCTTCTCTCTCCCTCTCCCACTCCCTCTCTCCCTCTCCTCTACCCCACTCGAAGCATTCTCACAAAAGCTAAACATTTGGAAAGAAATCTCACAACACTCACTGCCAGAATATAAAAAAAAGTAAACATGAAGAGAAATAGTCAAGAAAATCCCCAAGAGAAATATTCTAATGGTTGTTATGCATGTTAAGAAAATGAGAAAGACAGCGAGACACAGAGGGAGAGAGTGAGAGAGAAAGAAAGAAAAAAAAATATCTATCCTTAAAAAAACGGTAAAGAAGGAATATTTTGCCTCTTAGTCTCTACCTCTTGAAGCTGTGGTGTTCAAGTGAAGGTGGTGGTGGTGCTTCTCTCTCTCTCTCTCTCTCTCTCTCTCTCTCTCTCTCTCTCTCTCTCTCTCTCTCTCTCTCTCTTCTATTCTCTTCTCTTCTCTTCCGGAAGTTATTTATATAGTAACTGCATCACCCTAACTTCCCCAGGCGTTTACAATAACCATGAACGCTCTAGATAAACCTGTAATTATAATCTGGTTGTAGAAGGGGCTGTAGTAGTAGTAGTAGTAGTAGTAGTAGTAGTAGTAGTAGTAGTTTCAAAGACATTATCATATTCATATTAAGCTCAAACGTTCGAGGTTGTACTGTGTGTTCGACTTAAAGTGAAAGTGTGTAAGGCTTAGGTTAAAATTATTCATCGATTATTATCTTCATTCAGTTATTCACGAGTTTCTTTCATTTTTATTCATTGAATCTCTTAGATAAAGTTTCTGTAAATATTTTGATTACTGAAAATATATGTTTTAATTCATGTGGCAAAAGTTTTATTTACTGATGGTCAAAGTTTATATAATAGTTTATTTTAAGTTTTATTTGATGATGATAAAAGTTTATGAACTGATGGGAAAAGTTTAATTGCCGGATATAAAAGTTTTACTGATAATAAAACTTTTATTAACTGATGATGAAAGTTTAAATTAAAGTTTTAATTGACAATGCTAAAAGTTTTTTATAAATTTAAATTACTCAGAAAAGTAACAAAATTCTAAACTTTTCCTTGAAGTAGAGTTTTCAGTAAATAGTTTTTGCTACTTTAAATAAAACTTCCAGTTACCAAATAAAAAAAAACACCACTGAACTTATGATTAGCGACCGCCAGCACGAGCACTGAGCGGCGTCTGGCGTTCAATAAAGTGCTATCAGGAGTCAACCGTTCTGCTACTGATAAAGTCTAAAACTCATTACCGAACCCACGAACCTCCCTGACCAACGAACCCACGAACCCACGAAGCCCATGTTGAGATAAGGGAGACGTATTTCTAATCGAGGGAGAATTTATTATTATTATTATTATTATTATTATTATTATCATTATTATTATTATTATTATTATTATTATTATTATTATTGTTGATGTCAATGTTGTTGTTGCTGTTGCCTTTATCGCCCCTTGACACAGCAGAGAAGGGGGGGGGGGGATGACCAGGGTAGTGTTCAATATCCTCGCTATTGGTATAATATTGTGTCCCTGACCCACATCTCTCTCTCTCTCTCTCTCTCTCTCTCTCTCCGTTTTAAAATTCATTGTTATCTTGCCATTTCCTCCCGACGTCCTTCTCTCTCTTTCCTCCTCCTCCTTCTTCTCACTTCCGCCTCCTCTTTATTTATTTCCTTCTGCACTTCCTCATACCCCCTCCCTCCTCCTCCTCCTCCTTCTTCACCACTCTGTTTCCTCCTCCTTCTTCACTCTGCTTCCTCTCTCCCTTCTTCTTCCTCCTCCTCCTTCATATCTCCAGCTCGTACTCTTCCTCCAACTCTTCCTCTCCCTCCTCCTATTCTTCCTCCTCTTCTAACTCTTCCTCTTCCTCCTCCTCCTCCTCTCCCACAGAACCCAGAGAGGAAGAGGAAGGAAGAAAACTACTCCCAATAATGATAGTCCACCGAGCTTAGTATTATCGCTTCTCTTAAGTAAATTTCCTGTAAAATTATTCAGTCGATATTAAGGAATATATTAATTTAGTTTGCGTAGGGTTATTGTACACTACTTCCCCTCCCCTCTCCCCCTTCCCTCTCCCTCTCCTCTCCCCTCCCTCCTTTCCCATTCCCCTTCCCTCACATCCACCTTCCTTCATTCTGTGTTTTGGTGCCGCGCGAAGCTTGTGAGTGGTAGATTTATTTGTTTCTTATTTATTCCTTTGCTTGATTGTCAGGTCGAAATTATTATTATTATTTAAAAAAACAAAAATAAAACCAGGAAAAAAAATATAAAACGAAAAAAACACGAAAAAAAAATCACCAGAAAATCCAATAACTCCTCCAAGATTTTCATGAAGTTATAATAATACCTTCAAGGACGACCTCGACCTGGAGAAAGAACCACTACAATTTCCCCCAAAGATTTAGAAGGACTTACTTAGACTTAGTGAGTATCAGGAAGGCATTAGTGACCCCATCAAAGTCTTCAAAAGTTGTGCCAAAATATTTTATAACCTTGAGGTCTTACGAGTCCTGGTGTTATTTTGTTATTATTGTTTTGATTCTTGTTCTCTTTATTTTCTTTATTTAGTGTTGTTTGTATGTGTTTATTTTTGTTTGTTTTCTCTCTTGTCTTTATATTTATCCTGTTTATTGTCTTATCTTCTCTCGTGTTACTTTCTTCTACTTTCTTGTCTTTTGTTTATCATTTCTTGTCTTGCATCTTAATTTGACCTCACTTGACCTTGAAGTTTACCGACGCTATTAAGCTTGACCCAGAATAACCTCCCCATGGTACCGAAGCTTCCTGACCTCTAAGCTGACCCTAAATAATCTCATTTGACCTTACAGCTTTATGACCCGTTTATATTTGACCTTGGGAGACTTCCTTTGACCTTGAATCCACGTGACTTGACGTCGTTCAGAGCGTGGCAGCGGAACGAGGAAGCGATCGACACCCAGAGCGCCCCTGTCCTCCCGTCGCTGTGTGTGTGTGTGTGTGTGTGTGTGTGTGTGTGTGTGTGTAATCTTTTTCTCCTATCTTCCTTCCCTATCCCTTCTGTCTTTCGCTTGTGAGGGGATAGGGATGGGTCGTCGATGGGACTGTGATGGGTCGTTTTTGAAGGGATAGGAATAGGTCGTTGAAGGATCAGGGTCGTCCAGGAGGATAGGTAACCAAGGTTCCTCCAGGATAAAGGATGACAGAGTCCTTAAGGAGTGAGGTAAGGGGCTATCTGGGCTAAGGATGGGTAGGATTGGGGAGGAGAGGATGAGGAGGGGAGAGAGGAGAGGATGAGGGGGGGGGGGAGGAGAAGCAAGAGAAGGAGGAGGAGGAGACAGAGAAGAAGAGAAAGAGGTGAAGAATATACAGGTAGATAAAAAATCTATTGATATTCTTCCGTTTTCTAAATAAATAGGAGGTAAATAAAGGCTGCTATTTTAACGCTATTTTACAGTCAATAAACACAGGAGAACCCTAACTCATCTTTCGTTAACAATATTCAAAGACCAATCTCACTCTGGCACACCTTTCCCATGCAGGTATTATATCCCTAATTAGATCCTATTAAGCGACAGATTTCTCACTGTTTCGATTTAACGTCCAAAATCTGATTAAAATAAATCCTTACCAAACAATTTACTAAACCTGGATGTAAATGTAAATCAAAATAAACCCGAATATGTAACCCTGGTGTCTCACTGGGCGTTCGTACAACACCACCAAAACAAACGCTGAGGTGTGACGTGGATTGCTACACGAACGCTCACTGTATTGGCCGCCATGAAAGGACCCGGATATTTAGCGGCCGCCTCCGATTGGCCATTAAAGTTAGGCTGCCATTGTTACCAGAGCCGCGTGCCAGGGCTTCACCTCTCCATGCCACGCTCGCTCTCTTGTTAGTGACGAGGGTTTCTCTTCTCTCTCTTTCTCTCTTTATCATTATTCTCTCTCTCTCTCTCTCTCTCTCACCTGGACTGGAGCCCGGGATGCTGTACTACCTGGTGTTGGTGTGTGAATTAATGTGTCGCTTATTATTCTCATAACTCGACTTGGCAACACTGTTCATGGTTACGTCCATCTAGACTTGGCAATACTGACCGTCATCCAGAAGGCACCTAAAGACAATCCCCTTCCCTTCCCTTCCCTTCCCTTCCCTTCCCTTCCCTTCCCTTCCCTCTCCTCCCCTCCCCTCCCCTTGCCAATTCTCCCTTCCCTCCCCCATCCTTCCTTCCATTACCCATCCTCATCACCTCCCCAACCATCCTTCCCTCCCCTCCCCACCTCCCTCCCTCCCCTCCCCCTAACCCTTTGCATCTTTATGACGGAGGTGAGCTGTAATCAAACCTCTCTGGCTATTACGTAATGGCCCACAGGTATAATGGCGTCCGGTAAAGATCTTCATTCCCCTGTTGAACCACAGCAGGGGTGAGTAAGAAGAATAAGTAAGATGATTGTCTGCCACAGTGTCAGTCCAGCCACAGTGTCAGTCTCATGCAGTGTCAGTCTCAGCCACAGTGTCAGTCTGCCACAGTGTCAGTCTACCACAGTGTCAGTCTGCCACAGTGTCAGTCTACCACAGTGTCAGTCTGCCACAGTGTCAGTCTGCCACAGTGTCAGTCTACCACAGTGTCAGTCTACCACAGTGTCAGTCTACCACAGTGTCAGTCTACCACAGTGTCAGTCTACCACAGTGTCAGTCTACCACAGTGTCAGTCTACCACAGTGTCAGTCTGCCACAGTGTCAGTCTACCACAGTGTCAGTCTACCACAGTGTCAGTCTACCACAGTGTCAGTCTACCACAGTGTCAGTCTACCACAGTGTCAGTCTCCACTCTTAAAAGTTCGTAAGATAAAAAAATTTCCCTTATATAAAAACAAAATAAATCGCAGCTATAAATTATTGACATAAAGTTAAAAAAAAATCGTTCAATAAAATGGTTTCCAAATTACTCTGAGACTCGACCTTATCTTAACACGTTAATTAAGGATCAGTTTATGAGACAAATTTGGTCCACATAAACTTACTAACACAGAACCCAAGATGATTACTAGAGAGCCGCTCTGGATCGAAAAGGGACATTATCTTGTCTGTTGTTGCTCCTTCTCTTCCTCGTCGTCTTCATCTTCCCCCCTCTCCTCGTTTTTCTTCTTCTTCTACTCCTTCGTTTTTTTTCTCCTTTTTCATCTGCTACTTCACCTGCTATTGTTTCTATTTCTCATCGTTATCCTACTCGTCTTCTTCTTCCTCCTTCTACTCCTCCTCCTCTTCCTACTCCCCCTCTTCGTCCTACTCCTTCTCCTTTTCCTTCTACTCCTCCTCCTCCTCCTCCAACATCTTCTCCACCCCACCCCTACCGTCTAAGCTATTGTTACCAAACTCGTCTATCAAGCGGCCGACCTCTGACACACAGCCGTAACTGCTGGGTTAGCGGGAACTGATACGGAACGCTTTTAACAGATTAGAGACCGGGGTCCCGAGGTTGTCAGTGGCTCCTATATTGAATATCCTTCGTAAGTGACGACCTGGGGATGTCCCTAATGGAAGAATCCGATGTGCTTTTATCAGACTAGACAACCACGGGGGTGGGATGGGGTGGGGTAGGGTGGGGTAGGGTGGGGTGGGGATGGGTAGAATCTCATTGTAATGTTGATGTTGTCTTTATGCTTCAGTTTACATCAGCTAGTTAGATACATTTTTATATTTCTTACTTTTGAGGAAAATTTGACTTACTGGGCTACAGTCCCGGGTGTTCAGTGGGTTAAAATGGCGTCAAAATTACCTGGAGAATCTTAATACTTAATGCTCTTAGCCTAATTGACGCGAAAATTATACTGATACCTTACCTTACCTTACCTTACCTTACCTTACCTTACCTTACCTTACCTTACCTTACCTTACCTTACCTTACCTTACTACAGTTTAACCTACATGTACGTATATGTATGTAGGTATGTATATCCATGACTTTGTATTAATCATCTAACAGAAGGTATACATGTATATGTATAAACTCTTGTACACACCATATACATACGAATTCCGAGAACATTAAATTATAGTAAATAATATAAATCCTCTATCATTAGTACTTCCAGGAAACAATTACATTCCTTAATGACTAATAGTTGTTGTCTAGTTTATAGTGGTAATTAAGGCACGTGCTTAAAGACCTTAATTAATGAAGCACAGAAATGCGTGTTAATTATACCTGTAACCTCAGAGCCAATTAAGGTAAGTTGAGAATAATATTAGATATTTTTGTTTAGGATAAATTAAGTGTTCCTTACTGACAGACAGACAGAGATAGAGGGGGGAAGAAAAACAACAGAGATACAGTAGCACACACACACACACACACACACACACACACACACACACACACACACACACACACACACACACACACACGGCAAGACTGCTGGCGTGATCTTGCGAGTGACTCCACTTCCCCCACTGAGCACTGAGGTGGCAGACAATGTCTTTATCAAGCCACACAATGGTTCTCTTTCCCCCGCCGGACAAGTGTAAAGGAGGAGTAAAGAGGAGAGGGGGGGGAGGAGGGAAGGAGAGGGTGATATGAGAGGGAAAAATGAGAGGGGGAAGGAAGTAGCGGGTGAAGAGGTGAGTCACTTATATCTGTGTGTGTGTGTGTGTGTGTGTGTGTGTGTCTTTCTGTCTCTCTCTCACACACACACACACACACACACACTCACTACTACCATGCATGAGTTCTCAGATAACAGGTTTAGTGTCGTCGCTACACTGAACTTATTCTCTCGACCGCTCCTTAATTATCGCCAGGTCCTCACTTATGGGTTGGGGTAGGATTAAGTGGAGCAGGGGGAAGGAAGGGGTCTTTTGGGGAGGGGGGGAGGAGGAGGGGGAGGGGGGAGGGAGTATTCTAGGGCACCATTTCCTACCCAGCCTCTTCCTCCCCTTCCTAAATTTTCCTCCGTCTCTCTCTTTTTCCTTTTTCCTCCCTTTCCTCTCTTTCTCCTATACCTTTCCCTCCCATTCGTCCCTTGCCTCTCCCTACCCATCCCTCTCTTCCTATTCCTTTCCCTCTTCCTCTACTCTCTTTATCCCTTTCTACTTCTCTCTCTCGACCTTATCTCTCTCCCACCCACTCTACTCCGCTTCCTCTTTTGTCTCTCCTCTCATTAACCCTCCCTCTCTCATCTTCCGCTTCTCTCTCCCTCCTCTTTTACTTCCTCTCCCTCTCTTTCCCTTTCCCTCACTGTTCATCTTCACCCTTCATCCCCCTTCCCTCTTCCCCGCCTCTCTCTTCCACCTGTCTTTTACCCCCCTCTCCCCTTCTCCTTCCCCTCCCATCCCCCCTTGGGCTCGGCAGTGGCACTCAGGAATGCAATTAGTGCCAGGTTGGAGCAGTGCAACACCAGGCACTGACCGTCACTGTCCAGGTGGTGGGGGTTGAGAGCTGTTGGGGTAAAGAGGAGGAGGAGGGAGAGATGGAAGAGGAAGAATAGATTAGAGAAGGAGTAGAAGGGAGAGAAGGAAATGGAAAAATAAAGAGAAGTTAAAATAAAAAACTGAGATATTCTGTAAATCTGTTTTCATTATTTACAGTAAAAGTCTTCAACCATTGGTGGGTGTGAGGGAGTGAGGGAGGAAAGGTGTGAAGGAGTGAGGGAGGAAAGGTGTGAAGGAGTGAGGGAGGGAAGGTGTGAAGGAGTGAGGGAGGGAAGTGTGAAGGAGTGAGGGAGGGAAGGTGTGTGGGAGTGAGGGAGGGAAGTGTTGGGGAGTGATGGAGAAAGGAGTGATGGAGGGAACGTGGGAGCAACAACAGCAGGCCAGTCATTTACACGGAGATCCTTTTAAAAGATCCTTCAGTAGGAGTTGTCTAAGACCCGGGTTTTGTCCTCACTCCTACCTCCTGTGTCCTTCTCTCACCTGCTGCGACGAGAGAGGAGGGAGAAGCACAGGGGAGAAATGTAGAGAGATTTAGACTCATAAACATAAGAGAAAGAAAGAAAGTGAGAGATATTGAGAGAGAGAGAGAGAGAGAGACTGAGACTATGTACGTTTCCCCATGACTATGTGCGACTTCCCATGTACGTACGTGTCTTGCATGACTAAACTATACATGTACGTTTTATACCAAAGTTATATACACCTACCTAATGCAGTAAACTTATGTACGTATCTTCCATGGCTAACTTATGTACTTGTCCGTTTTTGGGCAAACTCACGGACAAACTTTACATACTAAACATATATGCGTACTTTTGTTTTTTTTAATTTCTAACTTCCCATCATTCATTCTTTTAGTAACAGGAAATTAATAATTCACTTGTGGTTTATTCACTTGTACCGTAACAACAACGACTGTACACACGCTGGAGTTTCCCGACGTATCAGAACCAATTTCAGCGAGTGGCGGGGAAAAAAAATTGACGTACGACGTAAATTGAAAACGACGTGAAAAATACGATTCCTCAAATAACCGAATAAACTTGTCTATTAAAAATTATATAGTGAATTTATGTACAGAAATATATATTAAGTGAAATAACTCACTTTAATTATAATGAACTAAATTATTATATCAATTGACATTAAAATAGAAATGTTGTATTGAAAATTAATTGACAAATATTAATGATTATAAAATTCACCCTAAAATATCATAAATGGAGTTTTGTATATATACCCAGGATGAACAGTGTCCACTGATATCATGAGGGAGAACTATTGTGTTGATGGAGGGGGAGAGTGTTTTATTCCCAGGACAGGTAGGGGGTGGGGGGGACGTAGATAACAATGTAAGGGGAGGGGATATGTGATGAAAGAGAGGAGGGATGTGGGAAGGGCATGGAAGGTTGTGGGGAGGGGAGAGAATTGTAGAGTAATATTGTAAATAATAATAATAATAATAATAATAATAATAATAATACCTGACAATTACAATAACAATAACAGTAGCAACAGCAACAACATTAACAATAACAAGAATAACAACAACCCAAATCCTTATTAACAACACGGAGAAGGGACAAGACATTTAGACATCCAGGTTGGCATATAAATGTCTAGTCTTTCGTGACGGTAGATAACCAATATGGCTGAGACATCTTCCTCATTAATTATGCAACGTAGAACAGGTCTAAGCCATCCTTGTACTCACTGGAAGGCCCTCTTGAGAGTCAGCTGGTGGTCTCATTGGCCAATAGGGTGCTCTGTCACGATAAAGAACTGTTCTCATTGGGGGATAAATCCAGGAGATGAGTGTACCAAGTTGTTATGAATGGGAGATGCCGGGACAATAACCAATCAATTCCAGGGGGAAGGGGTGACGTCACATGGGTTCCAGGAACCTGATTGGCCGGCCATGAGGTATTGTATCGAGCCCCCGATTGGCTTTTGTGTAAGTCTTTAATTATTGATAATTTTTTACAAATTCACACACACACACACACACACACACACACACACACAGGCTAAAAAATCACATAAAATGGACACTAATCCCCAGACATCACGTGACTAAATCCAGATTATATTTACATCACAGATAATCCAGATAATGACATCATCGATTAAGTCACAAGAAGCACGTATTAAAATGTCCCTCTGTAATCCTCTGAAATATTCCTATTTTTAAAATATTATCACATAAACTTATTTTTGTACTATAATAACAAACATACGAGAATAACAAATACAATTTACTTAACAACAACAAAATATATATAAAATCTTCCTAAATAAACAAAGAAAAATATAAATTACATAAAACTCATAAAATATAAAATAGGAAACTAGATAGATAGATATTTACACAACCATTGGCAAGGCTTAACAAAAAAATGCCTCAGTAAACCGGTATAGCAAAATTAAATATACTTACTGAATCACTGAGTCCGGAATCCCGTCCTTCCGTGCCACCAGGACTGGCATGTGAGCCTAACCCGCTGCAGGACATTAGACCTTGAGGTACTCTGGCATAAGGGTGATGTAGGTCCTCACTTTGGTTACTGTGGGATAGCTCTTTCTTGATATAGTACGGGAGATGATGTGATTCGTTAGGACACATCTTCCTTCCTACAGGGTTGATGCTGCTTACGCCCGCATCCTCTCATTTTGGGGGATATTTAGCATATGTTCCGTAATGTATGTCTGTCTGCGAGTCTCTGGTGTATCGATCAATGTATATTATCCATTGATTTATGTATATTTCTGTGTATTAATCTACATACATTTACATCCTTCATTCCTTGTGTATTTATGTATGAATACCGTATCATTATTGTATTGTATATTTGGGTTGAAATTTAAGTCTCCACATTAATAGCATTTCTCTATGTCTCTGTGTATGTTTTAGTATGGGTTATATTCCTCGACTATACAACTGTGGTATATGATTTAATATATATATTCTATACAGGATCTCTATTACATAACCGTGTGTTATTGTGCTCTAGTTACGTGCTATAAAAGCCATCTATTTAAACGTGTTATTATTATCAAGAGAGAGAGGATCATTGTTATCCTCATGCTCAAAAAATGACACAAGGAAATTACTTCGTTTCCCCACACTGTCTTCTTCTGTCCCACCATACTGCCTCTACCACCACTACTACCACCATTACTACTACCACTACTACTACTACTATCACTACTGCTATCACCACGAACTACCACCATACTGCATCTCCCAATATCACTACTACCACCTTACCACTACTACTAACACTACAACAACCCCCACTACAATAATAATAATAATAATAATAATAATAATAATAATAATAATAATAATAGTAACTTTGATAATGATGCTAATTTTCACCCTCTTCTCCCTCACAGATCACCAGACGACCAACTCACCTGTCTGTCGACTTCTTAACGCCCGAACCAGCTGGCTGACTTAGAAGGTCGCCAGTTGAGCCACCTGGGGAGCTCTGCCATCTGTAGCAGACTCCCACAAGCTTTGAGCCACTATCCTGCTACTTAGAAATCAACTGCTACTACCGGTGCTACATAAGAAACAAACTGAACTTTCTTGTCATTGGTTCACCCCCTTATAGGTCCCTGTGAATCTCCAGAGATACCTGTGAGTCTCCAGAGATACCTGTGAGTCTCCAAAGATACCTGTGAGTCTCCAGAGATACCTGTGAGTTTCCAGAGTTACCTGTGAGTCTCTAGAGATACCTGTGAGTCTCCAGAGATACCTGTCAGTCTCCAGAGATATCTGTGAGTCTCCAGAGATATCTGTGAGTCTCCAGAGATACCTGTGAGTTTCCAGAGTTACCTGTGAGTCTCTAGAGATACCTGTGAGTCTCCAGAGATACCTGTCAGTCTCCAGAGATATCTGTGAGTCTCCAGAGATATCTGTGAGTCTCCAGAGTTACCTGTGAGTCTCCAGAGATACCTGTGAGTCTCCAGAGTTACCTGTGAGTCTCCAGAGATACCTGTGAGTCTCCAGAGATACCTGTGAGTCTCCAGAGATACCTGTGAGTCTCCAGAGTTACCTGTGAGTCTCCAGAGTTACCTGTGAGTCTCCAGAGATACCTGTGAGTCTCCAGAGATACCTGTGAGTCTCCAGAGTTGCCTGTGAGTCTCCAGTGTTACCTGAATAGCACAGTAGCTCGGCACCACCGAACAAACAAACGAACTGTAAGACTTGTGTCCATCAAACTGCAATGTCTGACTTTGATATCGACAGAGTGAATGGAAACGCGACCCGGAGTAAACATAGCGTTGCTCTCACCGTGTAACGCTGATAGTTTACACGAGCCGTCGGCCCTGTTTCCCCCGTAGCTCTGAAATTCCAAGGAAAACGAGAGAGATTGAAGCAAGTGTTTCATCGTCTCACTCAGCGTAAACTCAGAAATCCCACATTTAACCCAAAAGACTTGTGGTCACTTATCACCGTGACGATCACTCCTGTACAGTACAGCACAACAGTGTCTGCTCGAGGACTAACACGAGCTGAACGGGCTCGAGTCCCTTCTCAGCCTTGCCGTGTCACTTGTACGTGAATGAAACACTGACCGTCGTACGGGTCCCTCCCACCCCAGCCGTACGTGTCCCCATCCGTACGTGTCCCCAGCCGTACGAATCCCCCAGCTGTACGTGCCCCAAAGCCGTACGTGTGCTCTGTATGCGCGTCGAACTCCACCACAACACCTCCATTCGTCTTCAGGCCAGGCAGAGCGACGCCAATCGTTCTGACGCGCCTCTAAACACCGGGAATCACGCCCAGTCTAGCCAGATACCCCCTGGAGGCCAATGTCACCTACCAGACGGCCTCCCAAGTCACCTACCACCCAGTGCAGGTGACCCCACCTGCACGCGCCACCTACCACCCAACGCAGGTGATCAGGTCGGCCAGGTCCCCACACTACCTTGATCAGCAGGTGAACTCCGCCACCCCCCACGCCTATCAGGACTCGGAGCTACAAGCGACCACCTCCACCACCAGCGAGATGAGTCGTAAGCCTAGCAAGAGGTCCGCAGCGGCCAAGTTTGTGTACGTCACACCCCCGGCGCCTCAGCACTGTACACAGGTGAGTCACACACACACACACACAATACTTAGAGTTGTTTTGATAAATATCCAAATAATTTTATCTATTAATTTCTCTCCAATTTTATTCATTCACTCACTAAATAAATAAATTATATATTAATTCAATAATATATCCACTATATATCATGTGCTCCGTAATTTATAATTTCACACTGTATATGTTTGATATTATCAATCATATTCAAGTATTACATATAAGTAGTAGTGGTGGTAGTCGTGGGGGTAGTAATGGTGGTAGTCGTGGGGGTAGTAATGGTGGTAGTAGTGATTATAGTGGTGGGAGATGTAATTATGGTAGAAGTCGTGATGGTAGTCGTGATAACAGTGGTGGTAGTAATAAGTGGTAGAGTTAACGGTGCTGATAGTGGTGGTAGTAGTAATGGTGGTAGTAGTGATGGTGGTAGATGTAGTGATAGCAGTAGTGGCATAGCAATAAAGTGGAAGAGCCGTCAGTGGAATTCTATCAAAGGTCAACATCAGAATCACGTCCACACCCAGACTGTACCTTGTGTCTAAATATATAAGCGAATATATAAAAAAACATTAAGTTAAACGCTCCTATAAGACAATATATAACTCCAAAGAATTTAATCATAAGAAAATTCCTTTGAGATTTAACTTGTTATAACTAATTATAAAGTCGGCTATAATTATGGTAATGAAGTCAATATGAAACCTTTGGAAACAATATTGTGATTATTATGATTATTGTGATTATTTTTTGCTTATTGTCAAGCTGATGTTAATATTTTTATAGTTGTTTTCATTCTGTGTTATTATTATTATAGTGATGATGATTATAATAATAAACAATAATAATAACAATAATAATAATAATAATAATAATAATAATAACAATAATAATAATAATAATAATAACAATAATAATAATAATAATAATAATAATACTAATACTAATACTAATAATAATATTAATAATAATAACAATAACAATAAACAATAATAAAAACAATAATAATATTAACAATAAGAATAACAATAAATAACAATAGTACTAATAATAATAATAAATAATAAAACGGTGCTATTAAGAACATGGAGTAAATAACCAGAGTAAATGAAATGTGGCGGGAGATATCCGCAGAGTTTCACAGGCAGCCGCCACCTACCCAGTAGCATGAAACTACTTAGGTTACGGTAAACATGCCTCGTTCATTCCTCCCAGAACTACTTAATATGTATTTTATGGTCCTCATCATATAATATATTCATTAAATATATATTACAAACTGTCTTAAGAGCTCTAAAGGTGAAATATTTAATGTTTACGAGCGGAAAATAATTGCACCGTACCTCTCTCTCTCTCTCTCTCTTTCTCTTCACACAAGCTAGATATACTAAGTAAATATATTCCCAATAAAATAACATACAAAGCTTTACATCCGTTCACCAATGGGGCTCATATATACGTCATTATTTCGTCCACAAAATAATTTATTATGAAAATATTTGTCGCATCAAGAGAAAGTGAGTACAGATCTGGGTCCAGCTGTGAATTTATTCCTACTAGAGGGCCGGATATGCCGCAGCTTACGTACAATATAACCGGCTTTCGGGGCGGACAAGGCTCATTTTGGTCCTATTCTACATGTTCAGTGAGCCGAAGGGTGAGGTTTAGAATATAAACTGTATTTAATTTGGTTAGGTTAGGGTGGGTTTGTTTATATACAGTATGTATCAGAGAAGCGACGTACATCAAAGCCACGTTTTTTTGGATTAGTCAGATATTGAAGCCGGTAGTAAGGTCAGTAACCCGGATAGAATATCAACATAACACGGGCGCGACAAGACTTAAAGTTTGCCTCACGATGCAGATTCTCACTGCGGCAACTTTGGGGTGCGGAATGAACCTATTGGAGAGGGGAGAAGGAGGTAAGGGGAGAGAAGAGAGGGAGAAAGGAATAATATGGGGGAAAGGGATAAGAAGAGTAGGGAAGGGGTTGGGGAAGAGATGGTAAGGAGGAAGGGGAAAAATGGATGACAGGAAGTGGAGGGAGGAACACAGGAAAGGAGAAATGGGAAAAGTTTTGACACGGGAAGGAAAGAGAGAGAACACGAGAAAGAGGAAGGATTGGTAAGAGGAAGGGAAGAGGAGAGATAGGGGGAAGAGAGGGAGAGAGGGAAGGAGGGAGGGGGAGGGCACTGAGGCCTATCTGGCACAGTTATTATAAGTCTGGCGCGGGAATAGAATTTAATTCATGAAGTTCCGGAGCCGGGTGGAGGAAGTGGAAGGAGGGGGAGGTAAGGAGGGGGGTGAGGGGGGAGGGGGAGGGAAGGAGGAACGGGGATAGAGATGAGGAAAATGGATTGGAAGTGGACGAATAAATTATTTGTAAACTTAATTTAATATGTATCTTCCTGTGATCCACCGCCACTTGGTTAGGTTAGGTTAGGTTAGGGATTTCAGAGATCAATAATACCCGGATCTGGAACTTAATCTAACCTAACCTGAAGAAGGAAGGAGGAAAGGTGTGGAAGGGAGACGGATGAGGGAGGAAGGAGGAATGAGGAAAAAGGACGGAAAAAAGAGGAGGGAGGAGGAAGGTAGATGGAAGAAGGAAGAGGGAGGAAGAAGTAGGAAGGATGAGGGAGGAGGCAGGAAGGAGGAAAAAGAACGGAAAAAGGAGGAGGGAGGAGCAAGGTAGATGGAAGAAGGAAGAGGGGGGAAGGAGGAGGAAGCCCATCAGAGCCATGAGGCAGTAAACTGTGGCAGGATAATAAAGTCTTTATTACACGACCTACACCTTCTCTCCCTCCCTCCCTCCCTCCCTCCCTTCTTTCTTCCCTCATTCACTTCCTTCCTTCGCTCCCTCATTTACTTCCACCACCCTTTCCTCATTTACTTCCCTCCCACCCCCTCTTTCTTCCCTCCATCCTTCCTTCCCTGTCTTCGTCCCTTCTAATCAACCCCTAACCTAACCTAACCCCCAATAATTTTGCAATATTCTCCATCATTCCATCTCACAATCCTTCCTATTCCAATTCCTCATTCCTATCCACATCTTTTCTCATCCTATTATTTATCCCCTATTCCCCCAAGCTCTCTCTCTCCCTATTTCACTCTAATCTCTCTCACTTATCATTCATTATCTATCCCTCTCTTACCTCCATCATCTCTACCAATTATCCTCTCAATTATTCGTTATGTGTTTTTTTTATATCTTCTCTTATCCCTCGTATTAATGTAAGCCGACTCGAATTACGGCTAACTAACCAATCACGTGTCTCTCAGCACCGATATAAAGCCGATGAACTACCAAACTGTTTCTATTCACTGGGAGAACGATGGTCTTTTTAGCGTGGTTAATTACCGGTGTATACAGGTAAGCCTCAGATGAGCTGCTTGTTCAGTGACTCTTGTGGTCGGGGAGTTGCTGAAAAGTGGAATACGTGCGTGGGACTGAACCTAACTGAACTAAATCTGTGTTAATTGAGCTTGACATGACCTTACCTAACCTAAGCTGGCCTTGACCTAACAGAAACTGACCTAAACTAACCTAATCTTGACCTGACCTAACCTGGTCTGACCTAATCTGGCCTTGACCTCACAGAATGGGAGGTCAAGGCCAGATGGGAGGGAAAATGGGGAAGGGAAAGAGGGAGGGGAGGAGATGGGGGAGGGGAGGGGAAAGGTTATGGGAAGGAAGGAAAAGGGAAGGGGAGAAGAGGCAGAAAAGGGAAACATGGGAAGTAGGAAGGGAAAAAAGGAAAGGGAAAGTGGATGGGAGGGAAAAGGGGGAAGGGTGGGAGTGGGAAGGGAGTAGGGGTAATAGAGGAGAAGAGCTTAATCCAATGATAAAAATCTCGCCTTGTAAATTCTATAAAAGGGGAGAAGGAGGGAGGGGTCGAGACAGGTCAGCTCGAGTCTTTGTGTGAGTCTTTCCTCCCGCTGGGAAAACAAACAAGAGGTGGTCGTGAAGATTGTCATTTTCCTTTGTAGTTTAAATCGACGACAAGATAAAAGTTGCCGTTATGTTTTTTCACGTGTTGTAACTTTATAAAAGACATGATTTTCTGCCACCATGATATAATAAGTTGTAGAGAGAGAGAGAGAGAGGGTGTGTGTGTGAGAGAGAGAAAGGGAGATCATGTGTGAGTGAGATAATGTGTTATTTAAATACTGCACCACGCTTGTCCATCATATAGTTTCATTGTTGTCTTGTGTTGCAGGTGCTGGCCACTCTGGTTGTGTCGCTGGGGCCTCTGTGTGCCGGGCTGGGTAAGGGCTACTCCTCCCCCGCCCTCGCCTCCATGGCCATGTTGTCAGCCCAGGGTCACCACTTCTCCATCAGTGAGGACCAGGGCTCGTGGATCGCCTCACTGTCACTCCTCGGCGCCTTCTTCGGAGCTGTTCCGGGCGGTATGGCCATCAAGTTTGGGAGGAAGCGGGTACTTTGTGGTGTGGCGATACCCTTCGCCCTGTCGTGGCTGATGACGGTGGTGGCGTGGAACGTCAACATGCTGTATGTTGCAGCACTGATGGGTGGTGTCTGCTCCGCCGTCATCGCCGTCGTCACGCCCGTCTACATCAGCGAGATCGCTCACCCCGAGATCCGGGGCTGCTTGTGTGCCTTAGCCAAGATGAGCAGCAACATTGGGATGCTGCTCTCCTATCTTTTAGGCGCTTTCCTCAACTGGCGGGAACTAGCCACAGTCACAGCAGTGGCGCCCGTCTGCCTATTCCTCGCCGCACTCTTCATCCCAGAAACGCCCAGCTTCCTGCTGTATCGAGGTCGGGACACTGAGGCGGCTAACGCGCTGCGCTGGCTGCGTGGGTCAGAAACGGACGTGGCGCGAGAGTTGACTACCATGAAGGCCAACATCGCCACTCTGCGCCGCGACACAGATTCCTGCCCGCAGCGTACACCGCCCCGTGAGCTCCTCCGTCCGCTCTTCATCACCTGCGGCCTCATGGTCTTCCAGAAGTTCAGCGGCGCCAACGCCTTCAACTTCTATGCAGTGCCCATATTGGCCAAGACTTTTGTCGGCCTGAACCCTTATCGCGCAGCAGTCGTGGTAGCCTTCGTGCAAATCTGTGCTGGGATGGCGTCCTCGGCACTGATCGACACTGTTGGGCGTCGGCCGCTGCTCGTCTTCAGTAACATGCTCATGTCCGCGGCACTGGCAGCCTTTGGAGGCTACATGTACCTGAAGGGTCTTGACCAGAACGAGAACATGCTCGCCAGACAGAAGTGGCGGGACTCAGACTGGGTTCCGCTCTTCTGTATACTCGTCATCGAGATCGCCTTCGCCCTCGGTGTCTCGCCCATCAGCTGGCTCTATATCGGCGAACTATTCCCACTGAAACACCGAGGCCTTGGGTCTGTGGCAGCGTCTGTGAGCTACGCCTGCTCCTTCGTGAGCGTGAAGACCTTCGTGGATCTTGAGTTCTTGCTCGGTCTATATGGAGCATTCTGGCTGTACTCCAGCGTCGCAGCTCTTGCACTTATCTTCACGCTCATATTTGTGCCTGAGACCAAAGGTAAGAGCTTACAGGAGATGCAGACAGTCGATCTACAGAAGGAGACGCTCATATAGCAGCCAGCCCGCCCACTAGCGCCCCTGCGACCACCCACCGTCCACTGGGAGATGCCTCCTGGACAGCGCCCCTACAGAGAGATCCTCCTGTAGGTGCTGCTGTGGGAGCCCAGAGCCCCGGACCCGCGGCGCCGCCCCCGTCTTCCCGCTACTGGTGGTCCTCCACCCAACTTGCGGCGCCGCAGTGGCCCGGGAGCCGCCAAGGCCGCAGCCACGCTAGAGGGCGGTCCTGCCCACCTTGTGATAACCCACGCCCGTGCTGTCTTATTATTCCCTCACAAGAGTATTACTTTTGTCGTCATCTTGGTGAATAAAATGTGGCGCGAATGGACTCACGTGCCCGAGGACATGTTACAGGACATTACTCAGCAGTGACTCATGAATAGGTTCAAAAACTCTTTTTCCGCCATGTATTTTTCATCTTTCTTTCGGAAAAGGCTTTGATATATTGTTAAATAACTTCTTGAGTCTTTCTGTGATGCGAGGCAACTTAAGCTTCCTCTCACTCCATGAAAAGATAAACTCAAGGAGGCGAAGCTGTCTTGGGGATGTAAGCATGCACGTGATAAAGAGCCTTATATATATTATATATCCATAGATAGTTACATGATCAGGGTTAATCGAGTTTCATCTTTTTACATGTAAACAAGATTTTCAGTTTCAATCAACATTGTTGCTGAATCTAGTCATTACTGATGTCTCTATGGACTTATCTCGTTCTCAGTCGCTTCCTTTACACTCTTTAAACTTTTCTGGAAGAGAATTAAAGACTGAGATATTAGTTACTACGTTAGGAATTTGCATCACTCTTGTAATTAATCCATATAGACTTTAAGGGTAGATCAGGTAATAAATGATTAAAAGCTAGACTCATACATTATCTCCAGACAGATGCTAATCCATTTCTAGTTCAAAGTTAGTTTACAGGCAGTGACTAATCTGTTTCCAGCTTTAAAAAGAGTTAGTGCAGAATATTACAAAAACCAGACGTAGTGTTTCAGTTAGTTCAGAGAATTGAACAACCTAAATAAACTTGTCTTGTAAATTGCAGTTTTGTAAAGACTCAGATGCAGCTTTTAACTCTCCTCTCATCCACCGCCCCCCCCCCCCCACTCGCCCCACTCGTTCACACAACACTTCCTTCCTCGTTGTCACTATAAAAATCACTATATTTTTACGAGGATATTCTCAATCACTGATTCTCACTCTACAGAACAAGCCTTGGTAACGACTTAACTGTCTTGGCCCTTAATTCTGAAATGGAATAACCTCAGAGTGTCTCCTTGTGGGTAACTTCTTTTGTAAAATTGGATGGCCATGTATCTCAGGTCTTGATGGCCATGTATCTCAGGTCTTGATGGCCATGTATCCCCCAAGGCTCAGGAGAACGTAGCACCTCCCTTGCATTACGTCTTCCAGAAACTTTAAGTAAAAAGATAATTTCCCTTCCCAGAATTTTTGACTGCCAAGAATCGCTCCAGAACTTTAATTTCCAGGATGTTCTTGGTCTCTTTGTCTCCCTAACTAGGAAAACCAAAATATTCAATATAAATAAGAAAATATTCTCCTTGCCAATTACAGTAGTTTTATTAATTACATAAGGCTGTATTTTCTGCCCCCTGTATCTTCATTGTTTGTTTACATTTTGGTTATTCATTTGTTTTGAAAGTCATCATTGAATGACTTAATAACTTCCTGTGTTAAGGGATAATTGTGCATATCTATTTGAAGAAGATGCAGTTTGATATAATTTCAGAATTAAGGGTTAATAGTAACACACACACACACACACACACACACACACACACACACACACACACACACATTAATACAACATCCAAATCATACACACATACATACCTACAATACACACTCTCTCCCGTATAATACCGGCAACAGAGATTATGTTTTTAATTCGTTATCCAGTGTATGTTAGCAATACTAATATATAAATAACACCAGAAGGTTACTCAGTGTGCAGCAGTAGGCGCCATTAAGATTTACCACAACATTTTGTACAGGTGTGAACTAATATAAACAACTGATGGTAAATTACACAGGTAAACTATTGATAATATTAATATTTTTTTCTCTCTCTTCCCAATCACTGCTGCTGTCCATAAGTTGGGCTGAGTTTTATAATTACTTAAAATTAAGGATAAAGCAGAAAACACATTAATTCTCAGTAATCAGGGGTTTTCTTCTCCCGTGGACAAGTGTCGCCATTTTCCATTCCTTTCTTTCATCTGCCTCACTGCCGGAAGTGACGTCATCAAGGCTTATGAGTGTAAGTGGAATGTAGAAAAAGAAAATAATGATCCAAATGGGAGAATATAATATCACCTTTATGTGTTAGTGTACATTGAAGGTGTAAAGACTCTGTGTCGTACTGGAGGAGCTGTTCTTTGTATAAAAACCCCAGTAACTTGTATGTACATCAGTATATATATATATAACTGCTCCCTCACTCTGAACACTTCTGTACATGCAGGGAAGCTTTGTATTTTGATAAAGAATAGTACAATTTGTGTTTCCTTGAGGCTTTAGCTGCCGTGGGATCGATTGACAGATTTTTTGCTGTAGAATGACTGCTGTTGCGAGTTAGATACTACAACAGCTTTTGGTTTTTTCTGGACAGCATTTGCATGTTAGTAATCTTTATACTGCTGGACTTGAGTCAGAGATAACTTACATAGGTGTGTGTGTGTGTGTGTGTGTGTGTGTGTGTGTGTGTGTGTGTGTGTGTGTGTGTGTGTGTGTGTGTGTGTGTGTGTGTGTGTACCAGAATAATATTACTGTACATGTGTGCAGGCCTGTACGACACACTAGCGTACATAAGTAACATGTGTACCGGCTTTCGTACCGATAATACATGTCTTAGGTACCAATGGTGTGTTTTACCCCACTTCACATTAGTTATTTCTTAGCCAGAGAGAAGAGAACCGTCGCTCATTTTTAAGACATTGCTCTCGATACCAGACATAACCCAGAACTGGTAATATACGTAAGATTTTAGACGCACAAGTCATGAGCCAGGATGTGTGGCTATGTCCTCCCCTCCCCGTGCACACGACACAAGGCCACACAGCTAATGGCTCGAGTCAGATCCAAAATCCTGATGGTCTAGAGGGCATTCAAAGCCTCTATCCTGCATAATGAAGATAATCAACTCCTCTATACCAAACAGTACAAGTATTCCGATGTTACTAGTGTCAAATACCACAACAGGAAGGTCGATGTAGCAGGATTGGACTCTTGCTAAAGCTATTACATGTGCTTACCGTTTTAGCATATGATACAACCCTGGGATTAAATCTAACATTCCGCTGTGATGACGTGAATTGGATCCTCAATCTCGTGTTATTTTGAGAATTGGAAATCCAATTCCATGTTGTATAAAGACCTCGTTCTTCTACTTCATGCGGAATACAGTATTAATTGTGTTGTTTTAGACTGTATAAAGTATTCAGTAGTCTATTCTAACTGGCAAAGAGAATTCGATCTTATATCTCCTATGATACTAAGTAAACGAGTCGGAAATACTCATAGTAAAAGCAATTCGATATTCTTTCTCATTTTAAATTGTTCTCAAGCGATAGAGAAATATATATGGAATTAAATTGCGTGTCTAATATAACTCGGATAGTTAACTCCTTTATCTCCCAGAGTATAAGGAGAAGAAGTCATCAGATGCTCTATTCAATAAGACATAGAGCATCAGATCCCTATTTCCTGTACCACCACTGCCTGGACAGAACCTCCCCCAGAAGCTGTGTCGCCTTCAGGAAACTTTAGTCCAGTTCCTCTCTCGTGTTCCAGCCCGGCGAGTCCTGTGGTATGGCGTGCCCCCTCACCACTGCCGGCCCTCTTGTTGACACTTGTGAGGCTGCCCTACACCTCGCCAACTGCCACATGTAAAACATTCTATTTTCAAAGTATTTCTTAAGTGAATCATATCACTTAACACTGGTCAGACCTCATGTATATATTTTTCTCAATAAGGAATGTAATTTTAAGTGATTGTTGCACTTAATTAAGGGGTTTATTATGTAGTTAAGGGTTAATTTAAGTGTAAGTTGCACTCAAATAGGGATGTTAAGTATACCTGGCGGTACTCAAGTGAAGACCTGAACTCATATGTGCAAAGTCATTGAACAACAACACCCATATTTTTATTTTTGTATTAAAATCTGGGTATAGCTTTTCGATAACTTACATATATCAAACAGAATATAACTCAACATATCTAAAAATTTATCCCGATTTTATTCATCGAAAAGTTATAAATAAAACAAATATCTATTCATCTGACGAGTCATAGTGTGTATTGTCATGGTGATCACGCTGGAGGTGTTAATGGGCTGAAGCCTCTCAAGTCTCACCAACACTGCCTCGACCCTCACCTTAGCTCAGATATGAGAGAGGACCAACACTGCACGGGCGAGGAGGACAAACTCTTTACCACAGTATCTTGGTTCGAATCTTTTTTTTTTTCCATTTCATCTAGAGCAGGATCAAAGTCTTCATGTACACAAAATACTAAATATAGATGGGGGTCGTTGGACTAGCTGATTCGCTGCTTCGAGTATAAGGGTTCGGTCAGTGTGAGGATTCGATTTCTTTTACTGGTTCGTTATCTCACTGAAATGAGACAATGAATCTTTTATTTTTTCCTCATAACCGGATCTTCGAATACCTTATATCAAAACTAAAATTAATGTGAAAATAAAAATCTACAGAAAGTTCCCATATCCAGTAAAATAATAACCTGACATAACAATTGATGGTTCGTAAAGTAAACAACAAAGACAAAAGTCATACTACGATTTGAAATTTTTAACTACGCAAAATTTATCTAAAAAACGCTAAGTAATATTAAAGTCTAAGCACAATACTACAAATACGAATAAAAATTAAAACAAACTGACATTGAATCATTAAAACCAGTCCACCATTTAGACTTTACCTGTTGCCAGCCCTCCCGAGTGATCAGCTGTTAATTGATCAGCTGTTTGAGCGGATCAGCTGTTTGATCGACCCCCCCCCATAGCTTATCAGAGACCACCATAGGCATCGTCTGCTCCAGGAGAGTTGGACGCCGTGTGTTGCTAATAGGTCACCCGCCCTCTGCCTAGGTGTACATGACCTGTGTCTTACTGGTGACCCCCCATACTTGTCCTCCATCCCTCCCTACATCCCTCCCTCCCTTCCTCCCTCTTCTTGATCCTCTCTCCCACCCTCTATCTATTTTCTCTCTTCTCCTTCCTTCCTCCCTCCCTATCCCTCTCCATACATCTCTCCCTTTTGTTGTGTGTTTACCACCACATCAAGATTATATCAACAACATCTAATTTCACCACCACCACCATCACACCACTACCAACACCATAACCATAACCACCACAAACACATCACATACACCAATAACTCACATCCCTCCTCCTCCCCTCCCCTACCCCTTCCCTCCCTCCCTCCCCACTATAAACACCATACATCCCTCCAAAACAAAGAATTCTCTGAGGTTCCACATGAAAAAATTCCAACCTTCACTTTTTGGAGGCTCTCCCTCCCTCCCCCCCTCCCTCCCCTCCCCTCCTCCCCCACTCGCCCTTCCCTCTCCCCTCCCCCCCTCCCCTCCCCCCACTCCCTCCCCCCTCCTCCTCCCTCCCCTCCCCTCTCCCTAATGTATATATATAAAAAAAACCACTTTTTTAAATCACAAACTAGAGAGAAATGAAACAGTATGGGGATGTGTATTGTATAACACATGATGTATGACTGATAATACATTTTTTTTTTTGTGTATTGCTGGAGTATTCGTGTTAGAAGCGATCTGGCGGGGGGAAATAAGATAAATAACGAGTTTAGATATTAATGGGCTCAATGACTGAACCCTGAGACTCGGTTTTAGGGCCTCTATTGTAAAGGTGAGGATTGGGCGAGCGTACAGCAGCTGCCCTCTTGAGTTGTTGAAACAATAGTAAAATTAAGATGTGAACACCTCTGGTTTTATTCCAATCCTTTTGATGTAGAGAGAGACACGTCTTATTCCAATCCTTTAGACGTTTTGTTCCAATCCCTTATATGTCTTATTCCAATCATTTGAGCTAGAAACACCTCTTATGTTCTTCTAATCATTCTATCGTGGAATTTCTCTTCTTCCTTCCTAATCCATTCTTACGTCTTATAACACCTCCTTTATGTCCTCACTTCTCTTCTCTCCTCTACGTGTCTCTGGGTGATAATAACCTAACAATAACAGCAGAGTTAATAAAAAATATATAGTAATGAAATGTCAACGAATAAAACAGCTGAGAACATATTCATAATCTATGTATACATGAGTTACATATGTATACGAGGATATACATACATAAGAGTAATGAATAAAAATACAGAGGACACTGATACATGTATGCGAATTAAATTACTCTAATATGATAAGAAATTATAAATAAAAAAATCCATCCACCAACGAGTTTGAGGTATGAGAGCAACGCCACCAAAACAAAGGTGGCAGAAAAGGGAACTACATTCACCTGGAGGAACAGAGCTTAAGGTGAGTATTATCCTTTATAAGAATATTCTCTGATGTGATCTTCTCAAAATTAATATTCATAGGATGTTTCTAATATTCGGTGTTATTAAAAGACAAATACAGTTAACTATGTAATGATATTATTGATAATACTTCTTTTAACTACAACTAATATGTATATTATTATTATTATTATTATTATTATTATTATTATTATTATTATTATTATTATTTATGAGGGTAATAATAACAATACTAACAATAATAACAATAATAACAATAACAACAACACAAAATTAACTACAGATAAAAACTTCACATTCCCTTTTTTTTCGGGATCAGGCAAACTACTTCAAACGACCCACTAACGACCCGTGGCAGGTAATTAGCTGAAGTGAACTGGTCATTAGCGAGACGATGGAAAGGTATAAAAATATAAAAAAGATGTAGGAATACTTTGTTTGGTGTAGTGTTTTTGTTAAGCTCTTGGTGTTGTTGAGAGAGGTAGCGATCACTGTGTTTGTTGGTGGCTGGTGTTTCTGTTTTGCTTGATTTTGGTGATAGTGGTGGTAGTAGTAGTGGTGATAGTGGTGGTAGTAATAGTGGTGATAGTGGTGGTAGGTAGTAGTAGTGGTGATAGTGGTGGTAGTAATAGTGGTGATAGTGGTGGTAGTAGGAGTGGTGATGGTGGTGATAGTGGTGGTAGTAGTAGTGGTGATAGTGGTGGTAGTAATAGTGGTGATAGTGGTGGTAGTGGTGGTAGTAGTGGTGATAGTCTCTCTCTCTCTCTCTCTCTCTCTCTCTCTCTCTCTCTCTCTCTCTCTCCTCTCACACACCTGGTACCCCTAACTTCACACACTTGTTAGCCTTGGTCAAGTTAGCTCAACAGCTGTCGGCGACCCACCAATCAGCGTCGAGGACTTAACTGAACCACCAGTTTGCTTGTTACACACTGTTGAAGCGGTATTGGCGACAGAGACAGCTATAGCTTTTAGAAATATAGTTTGGGACTCAGTACATAGCTTGGAGTTTCATTATATAGAAGAAAGACAAATGATATATAACTGAGTAAAGGAAATCCGAAACAAGATGTAGAATATATTAGGTTATGATAAGCTGATATCTCAAGCTGGACTCCTAAGCTGGACTCTCAAGCTGAACTCTCAAAATAGACTATCAAGTTTACGTCTGAAACTCAATTCTTAAGCTGACCCATGTTGCTGAATCCTCAAGCTGATCTTTCAATGTGAACTCTCAAGCTGACCTCTCAAGCTTTGGGAATGGAGTTGTGTCACAGCTGACTCCCAGCACTGTGCTCCTCCACCACCCCAGCGGATCGAAGCTTCCTTGGCCGCCAGCCAGCCCCTATCCTGCTGTGGTCGTTGTATCCTGCTGTTGCTGCTGCTGTATCCTGCTGTTGTATCCTGCTGTTGTATCCTGCTGTTGTATCATGTTGCATCCTGCTGTTGCTGCTGCTGTATCCTGCTGTTGATGCTGCTGTATCCTGCTGTTGGTGCTGTTGCATCCTGCTATATCCTGCTGTTCCTGCTGCTGTATTCTACTGGCGGTGCTGTATAGTATTGATGAGGACCGGAGGGGCGGCTGTATCCTGCTGTGAATACATAATGCTGTTGCAACCTCTACTGTCTCTGCTGCTTCTGTATGCTGCTGTGTTTTGCTGTAGTTACTTATGCTGTAAACTGCTGTACTACCACACTAAAGTCGTCTCCACCACCACCACCACCACCAAAACAACTACCATTATTACTATCACTACCACTACCACCACTACTAGTACCATCACTACCACCACCACAACAACAACTACCATTATTACTATCACTACCACTACCACCACTACTAGTACCATCACTACCACCACCACAACTATCACCACCAACACAGCTACCACCATCATCACAACCACCACCACCACCAGCTACTACCACCATCAGCCCTTCACCCAAGCATCATCAAATGGAGATAAAAGTTGAAAGGAAAAAAAAATTGACACAAAATATGACATTCCAACTTGTTTTGGTTCTCACATTCTTACCATTCATTCCTCCCTGACTTAATGGAGGAGGAGAGCTGGGGAGAGTGGTGAGAGGGAAGGGAGAGGGAAGGGAGAGGGAAGGGAGAGGGATTGGAGAATGGTGAGAGGGAGGAGAGAAGGATGAAATGGGAGAGGGATTGGAGGGGAATGTTGGTTAGGTTCTGTGCTTGTGTGAAGAATGTTGGTAGATCCTATGCTTGTGTGAATGTTTCGTGCCACTTACATAACCCAACCCCATCGTTCCAGAAGTAAACAAACAAACAATATAACCCGTAACCATAAGTAAACACATAAACAATATAACCCGTAACCATAAGCAAACACATAAACAATATAACCCGTAAAAGCAAGTGGTAAATGTTTCCTATAATTTTGTCCTCTTTATAGTGGTCATATAAAACCCTTCTTGAAAGCTATTTTAACTTTGATTTACGGAAACGAGTTAGCCAAGACACCCTCGAGTTGTTGTTTATACCTTAAAAGCCCTAAATTTAAGACCTAATGCCCCTGAAATGTTAAGGCCCTGGAGTGGAGTTAATGCTTCTGTGTACATGGCGAGTCGTGACGGGGTGTAAAGGTAAAGAAGAATGGCGTTTAGTTATTTCCGGTAATGGTTTTTTTTAGGTTACGATATTTAGTGAATGTTTGTTTGGATGTTTATGTTATTATGTAAAGGTGAGTGTTTATTTCTCTCTCTCTCTCTCTCTCTTATTCTCATGTTCCTCCTCCTTCCATGATCCTTTCCTTTCTCCTTTCCCTATTCCCCCCCTCCTCCCCCTCCCTCCTCCCACCCTGCCAGAGGTAAACAAACCCCCCCTCACATCTCACTGAGGCAAAAGAAATACAAAAGATTCACTTCACTGGGTTTTCGGTGGGTCGGGGGCTTCCCTCGGCCGACAGGAAGTACCTCTCTCGGTCACCAGTGAAAATCCCACTCGGTAGACCTTAAGGATATACCTCGGCCGACAGTTGGGGGCTTCCATCGGCCGAGATTAAAGTCCTCCTTCGGCCGAGATTGAGAACCTCCTTCGGCCGAGATTGAGAACCTCCCTCGGCCAACTCTAGGGACCCGGTGTGTGCACAAGACCATAAGGAGTTGACAGAGGTTCTTGTGTTCCTCAATCAGCGTGGGCGTGAGACGAATACCGTGCGAGTGTGGGTGGCAGGGAAGGTAGAGAAGGAGAGACAGAGAGAGAGCGAGAGAGATAAAGAGAGATAAAGGGAGATTAAAAGACACAGAAAATAGTATAAATAGAACAAAACATCACCTAACCTAACCTAACCTCTCTCTCTCTCTCTCTCTCTCTCTCTCTCTCTCTCTCTCTCTCTCAGATACAATAATATTAACTCTCGCAATTATTTGTTTAAACTTTTCCATTAACTTTAACATTGAAATTAACACTAAAATTAACTTTGATGATAGAATTAAACTTAGCAAATACTGATAATGTCTTTAATGTGGTGAAAACTTAAATAATATAGAGTTACAAGCTTCTGAATTTACTCGATCCGTTGCTGAAAAATAAAGAGAAAAATTAAAAAAGATGAAATTCTGAGATATTTGTAAGACGATTAATTAGTGGTGAGGGAGATCTGGTTTAACTCCTTGAGGATGATGGCTTAACTCCCTATTCCAACCTCCCTAACTCCACTCCCCACTCCACCCCACTCCACCCCCCCCCCAAAAAAAAATAATTCGCGACAACCAGAAATGAATTTGAAAAACTTTTTATTCCACTTTTTTCATTCACAAATACTGAAGAAAAAAAACCTCCTGAGATTGAATCATTAATTTCTGAAGTATGCAGAGAGAGAGAGAGAGAGAGAGAGAGAGAGAGAGAGAGAGAGAGAGAGAGAGAATACTTCCTCCCCGCTGGCAACTTTTCGCTAGATTAATTTCATAAGTTTGCTTTTATTGGCGACGAAGACAGACAGACAGACAGACAGACACAGACAGACAGACAGACATCAAATATTAAACTCCCTGAAGCTGAGGATATAGACAGATGCAGCAGACCACAGAAAGAATCTCTCTACCTTATATAATCTTATAAAAAAGAATATACCAGGTAAAAGATATATACTAGAATTAATATATTATAGAATTAAATCTAATATATATCCTCAGTCCATAGGGTGTATAGGGTAAATAATTTAGGCCTATATTCCCTCTCACGCAAGAATAAATTTAGGCCTATATTCCCTCTCACGCAAGAATAATTTTAGGCCTATATTCCCTCTCACACAAGAATAAATTCCCCTAAGACTTAAAACCCAATGGGAAATAAATCTCCAAACGAGAAATAAATAGAATAAATTAATACACAAAAAATCTCTTATGGTTTTGGGAAAATTTTGGGGACGTTGGGGAATAGTAGTGACCATCTTGTTTATTTATTTGTTTATAATTTATTTCCACGACGCCTGAGTGTTTGTTCTCTCTCTCCTCACTGACCCCCATGAGAGAGAGAGAGAGAGAGAAGGAGAGAGAATCGTATTGATATACACTGCCTCTCTCTCTCTCTCTCTCTTACTCTTATTCGCTATTTCACACACACACACGCACACAAACACACACACACACACACACACACACACACACACACACACACACACACACACACACGCACACAAACACACACACACACACACACACACTGAGGACGTACCACTTTGCGCTTCAGTGAGTGCGTTGCCTCGGTCACCATATCAACCCTTTCAACACCTCTCCCTCCCTCTCTCTCCCTCTCCCTCTCCCTCTCACTCCCCATACCAGTAAACTCCCACTAAGAAAAAGAGCAACAAGTAATGGCCAATCCACTACAAAAGTAATAATTTCATTTATAAAGGGAAGAAATATGGCGTTGAAATAGTGAATTGGTTAGTGGAAACCTCTCTGTTATGGCGGCCAGTCCTTACAGTGCTGACTCTCCCACACTCACCAACAGGGGGGAGATACCATGGAAACCACATGTGTTCCTTACAATACTAAATTATCGGGGATTATTATTATTATTATTATTATTATTATTATTATTATTATTATTATTATTATTATTATTATTATTATTATTATTATTATTATTATTATTATTATTATTATTATTATTATTATTATTATTATTACACCCGCAAAAGAATTCCTCCTCTCTTTCCCCCGACCCCTGACGCCCACCTACAGCCGCCACCTCACAGACAAACAAACAAACATTACATTAGTCAAATACTGAAGAAATAACCAGGTCAGGTCAGGTCAGGTCAGGTCGGGTCAGGTCAGGTCAGGTTAGGTTATGTTAGGTTAGGTAAGGTTTGGTTAGGTTAGGTTAGGTCAGGTCAGGTCAGGTCAGGTCAGGTTAGGTTATGTTAGGTTAGGTAAGGTTTGGTTAGGTTAGGTTAGGTCAAAGCTCACACACATATCCAATTACGCCGCATTACACCAAGTTTCTTGTAAGAGCTCTTCTTCTCCACAAGGGCCCAGGCGCCTGAAAGCTTACATTATGACGCTTGTATGAGAGATTAAATTTGTGTTGCCGTGTTGTATTTCAACTCCGTGTGTGTGTGTGTGTGTGTGTGTGTGTGTGTGTGTGTTTCTCTTTATCGTTCGTTCTTTTATTCTCTCTTTCTGTCTGTCTCTTCATTTGTTTATCTCTGTCCCTTTTTTCTCTTCATCTGTTTCTGCCTTTCTCTCTCATTTATCTTTTCCCCACCCCACTCTTTCCCTCCCACTCCCCTTCTCCCTTCTCCTCTAGCCATTTCTCCACTCTTCTTCTTCTCTCAATCCCTACCTTTATCTCCTCCCCTCCTCCTCCCTCCTCCTCTTTATTGGTCTGAAAAAATAGTCATAATAGTTTATAATTACATGACCTTGATGTTGTTATTAATTTTACAACAACTCCCTTCCCCCCCTCCCCCCGAGGTGAACATAACGCACTGTACTGTAATTAATACGTATGAATTAAAGTCACTTGTTTATGTATATTGCGTAATTTGGTGTACAATTTTCATACAGCTTAAACGGATATTTTAATTTTTTTTTTAATTTTTTTTTAGTATGTTTTCGCTTTCATCCCACAATATCTGGTCCAGTTTATATAATCTAAATTGAGTTGATTTTGTTACGGAAAACTATTGAAGTTGAGTGGAATTTAGTCTTTTTTCAGGTTATCAATAATTCATCAATTCTTTTTGTGTGTTTTTTTTAAATGTGTGTTATAAACTTCTGTGTTCCTTAGTATTAAATTATCAATGATATAAGAGGTCGACTTTATACCATCACCTCTGTGGTAAGTCGACTAATTAACTCCCCCCCCCCCACACCTCCTGCCATCTTAACTAATTCCAACGCCTTGAGATATGCTCCTTGATACTGCTCCTACATTACACCTAGATAATTATATTTTACCTTGATATTAATTGATATAATAAACAAATAATTTAATATAGTTAGTCAGTAGATCAAGTTTGAATTCATTAAAGCAACATGTGATGAGATATGAGTGATGTTTGAGCGTCTTGTCAATAAAGGTTCGAACAGACGATACTCCGAGACTCTGGTTTATTTGCTCACTCGGGCCATCAAATGAATCATAAGTCTTGTCTTCTGTTATGTCCGGATGTTTACACAATATACATGATGTTCTGTCTCTCTCATAGTCTTTAATTATTGATGGATTAGAGTATTTATTAACCCCATGACGAGCTTAAAGACTTCTAAAACACAGTTATAACATTACGAACTCTATATTTTACACATATGATCATTTATAAAACGAAACATAATTTATTTAACATATTTATATTGTTTTTAGGTTTTGTGTTTCATAGAGAGATACATTTTTCCTTGACATCCACGACAAACAACATTCAACCCTCTTTTTAAAACACACACACACACCCGAAGCCTGGACAGCCAAACCAGCCAAGTCATTCGCGTCTCCAGTCTTATTGTTGACAGCGGAGTGAGGAGTTCCCGAGCTCAGAGTCCCCCCAAAGGATCAACAGGACGGCTTACGTAGGACCTAAAATAAGGATCCACAACACGGTTCGACGACCTCTATGACAAACAAGGCTGAACGTGTGACAACAGGAGGGCGTCGTCTCGTCAGGAAGTAAGTGCCTGAGGGAGGGTGGTTCGTGGTATTGTTTAGACACGTGTAGCCATATTGACGAATTTTGCTACTGCGTCCTGTTAACCTGAAGATGAACTAGTGAATTTAGGAATCGATAACACTACAGGTTATAAATGAAGGTAAACATTATATCGTTAATACCTGTAGACTCGAACTCTATAAGGTAGATCTGACTTACATTCTCCTGGGGGAAATTAACAAAATCACTCCTTTGTCTATAAGCGTTTCCTATTTTCTTTAGAGTACGTATTGTATTCCCATGGTTCCCGTTACGCCCACACACACACACACACACACCGATTACACAATAACCAAACCAACATAACTTAACCTAACATAGCTTAATCTAGCCTAACAAAACGTGATCTAATCTACTAACAATATTCCTTACTTAAATTACGTACATTTAGGTTAGTTTAGGTTAGGTTAGATTAGGTTAAGTTAGGTTAGGTTAGACTCATTTCGTCATTGTTCATTAATGTTCAACGAGAAACTACCCCCAGCCACTCGTTGAACAGGGGCATTCTTCTCTCAGGCGTCCATGGTGAAAACGCGCAGTAATTTCAACCATTTCTAATTAGTCTCGGTGATAAATGTTATTACACTCAGAGCTGAGATTTTTAGAGGTCATGTGACGTCACTGCAGCATAATATACAAAGTTGGCGTTTAAGTTGTGGCTTTGTGTAATATTCTAGAGCAGACACAACACACAGCAGACACAACACACAGCAGACACAACAGATAAGGTCAGATGGTACAGCCACAGCAGACAACTCGTATAGACACAAATAGGCGATACAGACACACAGGCAGACGGTACAGACAGACGGTACAGACACACAGACAGACGGTACAGTCAATAACAAAACCATGGCCTGGAGGTGTGTGTGTGTAGGGGGTGCTCTGAGGTCGCCAATAACTTACCCAACCTGAAGGAGTAATTGCCAGTCTCCTCTCTCTCTCTCTCTCTCTCTCTCTCTCTCATTAGCCCCATCCTCCCTAGAAGCTGCACTAGTAGGCGGGTAGTTAACAAGCAAACAGTCATTACCACACATGAATACACTGTTAACATAAGCTTATAGTTAAGGCCAAGTATACACGTGTTTGGATCTCCTTAATTAAAACAGATGAATCGTTTCAATTTACTAACTAATCTCACCTACCAGTTGTCCTTCACATATTGTGCTCCTCCAACCTGATTACAATAGGATAGAGAACAGGTAAATCCCGGGTCATATAATAGGTAGTTAAGCTTCAGGTAAAAAAGGGGGAAAGGGGGGGGAGGTGTTGTTGTTTTGGTTGTATTGTGTTCATTGGTGTTTGTGTTTAATCAATTGTTTTTTTTTTTGTTTTTTTTCCACCATGCAAATCCCTCTTATTGTTAATCTTTGTTTGGTATCAGTGATGTTTAGACAGGTGTGTAGTGATGTGTAAGACAGGTGTGTAATGGAACTAAGACAGGTGTTCAGTGACGTTTGAAAATTGTGCAGTGAAGTTTAGTCAGGTATGCAGTGAAGTTTAGACAGGTACGCAGTGAAGCTTAGTCAGGTATGCAATAAAATTTAGACAGGTGTGCAGTGAAGCTTAGTCAGGTATGCAGTGAAGCTTAGACAGGTGTGGATGGAGTGATTGGCTTATTGCATAGAGGGGTGTGTGTGCTCCCCCTTCCTCCCTTTTAATTAATTTGTAAGTTATCATTACAATCTGCCTGGCGGGTGTATGACTTGTTTTGTTTTTCTGTTTAGCTTCCCTCCCCTCTCCCTTCCCCCTCATTCTCCCTCTCTTTCCCCCCTTTTACCCTGTCCCCTCCCCTTCATTCTCCCTCTCTTTCCCCCCTTCCCCTCTCCTTTTTAATGTAATCTACCTCTCGTATACCTCCCCCTCCCTCCTCCCCCCTCCCTCCCCCGCCCATTGAGGATCACCCCCTAATATGATGACGTTACGCCTTGCCAGATACCAGGTGACCAGGTTCATTGTAGGGGAGAAATGACAAGGTGTGGCCTCTCTCTCAGTAAATAATCAAACAAACGAACAAAACATAAATAAACAAACAAACAAAGATACACATTGTTTTACAGGTATAATGAGGTCCTCGCCAGGGTAATTTACTAGTTAATTACATTATTAATAAGGGTGATCTTTTACAGTGTTTGACCCCAGGCGGAGTAATTATCATCCTGACCTCTTTAATGAACCTTTCTACTCTCTCTTACCACCCCCCCATTCCTCTCACCCCTCCCGGCCACCCCCATCCCCTCACCCCTATCCCCTCATCCCCTTCCCCTAACCCCTAACCTAACTCTCTCCATCTCTCCCTTTCTCCATCACCTCTCATTCCTCCCTCCCCCTCCCTCCCTCCATTAGATGATGAGCGTCGCTGTGTGGGAAAGACGATATACACCACACTACCACCGCTATCATCACCACCACACTACCACCACTATCACCACCACTCTCTCCCACCAATACCAACACATTGCCACCACTCTACCACCACTCTACCACCACTCTACCACCACACTACCGTAGTAACACCACCTTACCCAACAGAGACTGAAGAAATTCATATCTGTGAAAGACATAGAGACAAACAGACGGAAACAGAGAGAGACAGACAGACAGTGAGACAGACAGAGAGTGAGACAGACAGAGACACTCACAGAGAGACAGAGAAATATTCAGTATTGACCCGTAGACCTGTCATTTAATACCGTGATGACTGACATAAACATGACCTTACCTGATTATGACCTCATCTCAACACGAGACCTCGACTGACATGTTTTTACGTCGTCATAACTTTACCTGATCTGACATCCCCTGACAAGACCTTCCCTAACCCCCAAATGACATGACCTTACCTAACATGACCTCCTATACGCTGTTACGTAAAAATAAAGACTATATATATTTTTTTAAACGAATAGAATACCTTTTTTTTAACACTTTTCGTTTTATTTTTACCGACAGAATTTTTTTTTCAGTTCGAACAATAAAATAATCTTTTTTCCTCAACACGTGCAGGGTAGAGAAGAGACGTCTACCCCCCCCCCCTCTCTCTCTCAATAAAGATCCATTTTCCAACTATATTAATAACCTAACCCCCCTTTATCACCCCCCTTCACCCCTAAGACACAACCAACCAACCTAACTATAGTATTAGTTGGTGAAGTGAAGGGATTCGAGTACAGTGCCAGCCAGACTACCTCCTAATGCACCGAAGTATAGTATGCAATGTACTGTATCCGCACTGCCCTTAACAGATCTCCAGGGACCTACACTCACTACCAAAGAGACAGACATTTAACGTATCTATTATAACAGTAAGAGTGAATGAATAACTAACGAACATACAATACATAACTGGCGATATTTATAAGGCAGATCTATAACTTTTCATCAGTACGGGTGAGGATCAATAGGAAGATAGGTCGTGTTTACTATCTCTCTCTCTCTCTCTATACTATCCTCTAGGGGTCTATTTATTTCCATTCCCACTCCCCCCTCTCACCGATTCCTATCTGTATTCCCATTCCCGTCAATTCCAGTCTCTCATTTCCACCCACCCCCCCCCTCAAAACCTTTTCATTTCCCTCCCTATCGTTTTCATGCCTTCATTCTGTTGTTATCATCCTCCCTCTCTCCTTATCTCTGTTTCTTTCTCCATCTACGTCTCATTATCATCTCTCCCTGTTCCTCTTTCTATTTCTTCCTTCTCTTTCATATTCTTCCTTCTTCCTCTATTTCTCTACCTTTATCTATCTCCTCTTCTCTTCTGTCTTCACTCTATATTCCCTATATTCTCCCATTTTCTCCCCACCTCTCTCCCTTCTTCTCACCTCTCCCCTCATCTCCCCACCATCTCCCTTCTACTCCCCACCTGTCCCCTCTTCTCCAACCTCTCCTCTTTTCTCCCCTCTCTCCTCTACCCCCCTCTCTCCTCTTCTCCCCTCTCCCCTCTTCTCCCCTCTCCCCAGAAGTCCATACACGCCACAGAGAGTCGTATCCAAATTTAATCAGGAATCCCCTTAGGTGGAAATAGAGAGGGGTGTATGTTGATGGGGAGGAGAGGGGAGTAGGGGGAGTTAGAGCTGAGTAGAGGAGGGTTAGAGGGGAGTAGAAGGGGTTAGAGGGGAGTAGAGGAGGGTTAGAGGGAGTAGAGGAGGGTTAGAGGGGAGTAGAAGGGGGGTTAGAGGGAGTAGAAAGGGTTTAGAGGGAGTAGAGGAGGGTTAGAGGGAGTAGAAGGGGGTTGGGGGAGTAGAGAAGGGGTTAGAGGGAGTAGAAGGGTTTAGAAGGGGTAGAAGGGTTAGAGGGAGTAGGAAGGGTTTAGAGGGGAGTAGAGGAGAGAGGTTAGAGGGGGAGTAGAGGGGGGTTAGAGGGGAGTAGAAGGGGTTAGAGGGAGTAGAAGAGGTTAGAGGTAGAGGAAGGTTAGAGGAGTAGAAGGGGTTGGGGGAGTAGAGGAGGGTTAGAGGAGTAGAAGAGGTTAGAGGGGAGTAGAAGGGTTTAGAGGGGAGTAGAGGAAGGTTAGAGGGGAGTAGAAAGGAGTTGGAGGAGTTTTGACTATGTTACCTTACACCTTTTTTCTTTTTTCTTTTCGCCTCGAGGTCTTACTTGAACCCTTGGCCTTGACTTTGGGACGCCTTGAGTTCGCGGCTCCACTACACCACTGGAGCGAGTGAGAGGCGAGTGGTGGTGAGGAGGAACGGGATGAAGAGGCGAGTGGTGGAGAAGAGAAACAGGAGAAGCGAGTGGTGGAAGAAGAAGCAGGAGAGGCGAGAGTGTTGGAGAGAGGGGGGAAGGATGGGAGGAGAGAGGCGAGTGGTGGAGAAGAAGAGCAGGAGAAAGCGGAAGGTGTTGGAGAGGGGAAGGATGGGAGAGGGAGGAGGCAGTGGTGGAGAAGAGGGAAACAGGAGGCGAGTTGGTGGAGAAGAAGCAGGAGAGCCGAGTGTTGGAGAAGGAGGAGGAACAGGATGAAGAGGCGAGTGGTGGAGAAGAAGAGAAACAGGAGGAGAGGCAGTGTTGGAGAGGAGGAACAGGATGAAGAGGCGGAAGTGGTGGAGAAGAAAGCAGTAGAGGCGAGTGTTGGAGAAGAGGAGGGACGGGAGGGGGGTGGAGGGGGAAGGGGAAGGCTCTCACTGTGTGGTTATCAAAGCCAGTGAACCATTGCACACAGAGAGGAAGGGGGGAAGGAGGAAAGGGAGATACGAAGGAGGAAGGGGAGAGATGGGAGGAGTAGGGGGAGGAGGAGGAAGGAAGAAGGGGTAGATGAAGAAACGAATGGGATATAAAAAGGAGGAAGGATAGATAAGGAGGAAAGGGAGATAGGGGAGGGGAAGGAAGGATAAAGAAGAAAGAAGAGGCGAAGTAAGAAGAGGAGAGGAAGATAAATAACACGAGGAAAGAGGGAGGAGGAGGAGGAGGAGAAAGAGGTGAGAGAGAATTGAATGAGGGGTGAAGGGTAAAGCCTAAGGATGAGGGAAGAGGTATTGTAAATAATGGATGAGGGGAGAAAGGAAGAAGGGAGATGTGAATAAGGAATAAACGGGAGGTGGGAGGAAATAAATAATAAATGAAGGGGGAGGAGGATAAGGGAAGTGTTAGGTACTGGGTGAGGGGGGAAAGTAGGGAGGGAGGGAGGGAGGGAGAGAGAGAGAGGGAGAGAGAGAGAGAGAGGGAGGTATGGAGGGAGGGAAGGAGGGAGAAATACCCAGATAAAGGAAAAAGAAAACAAGAGAAAATGAGGAGTGAAAGTGAGAGGGAAAGAACAATATGTCCGCCATTTTAGCGAGAGACTGTACGAGTGGATTTACTACAGAAGGACAGATTAAAGAAGTAAGGAGAGACACACATCACAAAACAATATGGCTGCCATTATGGGAAGAGACTATAGGGCTTAATATGTCGTAAGGGAGAGATGAGGGAGGGGAGGAAGATGGGGGAGTGTACAGTAATGGGGAGATAAATGGTGAATTATGGGGAGAGGGGAGAGAAGTTATGTCCGAGGGAAAGAAAGGATGGAAGAAAGGAAGAGAAGGGGGAGATTAGGGAAGAGGTCCAAATGGGGTGTGTGTGTGTGTGTGTGTGTGTGTGTGTGTGTGTGTGTGTGTGTGTGTGTGTGTGTGTGTGTGTGTGTGTGTTTTTCTTCATATATGTACGAGCATATATGGGTGTGTATTTATGTACGTAAGCTTATGTATGTATCTGAACCAATACACACACACACACACACACACACACACACACACACTTAACACTCGTGTCTTGGTCCGAGAGTTTTAATTAAAAATAATACTGTATGTAATTACCTGCCTAGCACACCTGGATGTTGGGCTCATTAATTAATACAAAAAATAATAATGTATCAGCTTCATTAACGACCTGGTTACCATTCTCTTTATAATTATTGCAAGTTATGATAAGCTCTTCATTAACGGGTTTGTTCAGTGTTCATATACGTGGGTTTAGGTGTGTGTTGTGTGGATTACGAGGTTATACACTCATATATACACACGTACACACACACACACACACACACACACACACACCACCACCATACGAGTATGATTTAATAACAAATTTCAGAAATGTGTTTAAAATTCCCTTCCCTCATCAATGTCCAATTCAATGTCGTCCCACAGTTTAAAATACTTAACATGTGCGTCCGGGCGTCCGTCTGTCTCCATGTTAAGTAACACAGCACTTGGCGCTCCCCAAGTTGGCGAATTTCAATATTGCAAAAGTAAGTTTACGCGTAGTTTGAACTGTGACGCATAACTTTAAACCAGAAGTTGTGTGAGCGGAAGTTGTGGCTGCGAGGCTCCGTGGTCCTGCAATGTGTTCTCATACGACCAGGCCATGTTCCCAGGCATACCAGTGCTTCCCCGGGCGCACCACCGCTTGTCCAGGCAGGCGACTGCTTGTCTTGGCAGACTGGTGTTTGTCCTGGCAAACCCGCGCTTATCTGGACAGACCAGAGCTTGTACAGGAAGACATTCCCTTATCTAGGCAGAACAGCGCTTGTTCAGACAGATCAGCGCTTATCTGATCAGACCAGGTCTTGCCCAACGCTGATCAGCGTATTCCCGGATAGACCAAACCTTGTCCAGGAAGACCTGCGTTTATTCAGGCGGCGGCAGCAGCAGCAGCAGCAGCAGCAGCAGCAGCGGCAGATGAGTGTCAGCTGCTACTGCCGCTCCCAGCTGACGTAGGGCGGTGACCTAGATAGTGGTATAGGCGGCGGTAAGTGGATCAGGGGCGGGCGGCGCTGCTGGTGACCCACACGCCTAACTGGGGTGATTAAGTATCTCGTTAGTCTCTTAAATGTCTCCCTCACTGCAGCAGGGAGGTGAGATAGCTACGTGAGAGATACTGATCCAGTGTCTCTTTCCCTGGGACACTCCACCCACACCCCACACCCCTTCTACACTCACCCACACTCACTCCACCCACACCCCTCACCCTCACCCCCACCCTCCTCCTCACTCCTCATAATTTATAGGTTATCAGCTGTAGTGAAGCGTTACCCCTGCTTCAGTGTATACAGGTAAGGCTTCCTGTCCTCCTGTAATTAACAAGAACGTAAGATTCCTTTCCTCCAGGTAGCCATAATTTGTTTTCTTCTCTTTTGTTTACCTCCGTTGTTTGGTGTGTTTGTCTGTGTTTGCTTTTTATGTTACTTGTGAGTGTGTGTGTGTGTGTGTGTGTGTGTGTGTGTGTGTGTGTGGTGAGAGGACGCGGGGAGACACCTCGCCTTCTCTCACTGTATTGGATCATAGAGGCTGGCGACGTGACCTGTATGTAAAGGTGATGGTGGTAGGGGTAGTGGTGGTAGTGTGGGTAGTAATGATTGGGTGGTAGTGGTGGTAGTAAGGATGATGGTTTATAGTGAGAGTAGTAGGGATAGTCGTGGTAGCGGTGGTAGTGGTGATAGTGGTAGTAAATACAGAACAAACAAACAATATAAACAGGTGTAAACTTGTAAACACAGAACAATGTAAACAACTATAAACTAGAAAAAAAAACTGTGGCGTCGATAGAAGATGAGGAAGAGGAAGGAGAGGCAGACAAAGGTTCCAAGAACTTTATTTTTTCTCTGATATAAAAAAAAACGTTGTGGAGTAAGGCAGCCAACAACTCTTATGGTGATATGTTGCACCAAGTATGTTCCTTTGACGGCTGTGTACTGACCTGGTGACTCTGGTCGTGAGGCGATGATGGTGAGGTGAGAGTTGAGGGGTCATGGTGAGGTGAAGGGTGATGGTGTCTTGAGGGGTGTGGTGAGGGTGATGGTGTCTTGAGGGTGATGGTGTTTGAAGGGGGTGATGGTGTGTCTTGTGATGTGGTGACTTGAGGGGTGATGTGGTGTCTTGAGGGGTGATGGTGTCTTGAGAATTGATGGTGTTGACTTGAGGTGTTGATGGTGGCAGGGGTGATGGTGACGGGGTGATGGTGTCTTGAGGGGTGATGGTGTCTTGAGGGTGATGATGGTGACGGGGGTGATGGTGACTTGAGATGATGATGGTGACTTGGGTAGTAAGGTGATGGTAATTGTAGAGAGGGACAGACATACAGAGATAAAGTAAGAAATATAAAAAAATAAACAGATAGACAATAATAGATCAAATAAAACAGATAAACGAAAAAAACGCAAAAACAGACAAACCAACACAAATACACTAGGAATAATAATAATAATTACGAACAACAACAGAAGCAAATACAATCTCTCGTCAACACAAGCAACACCAACAGAGGCTATACCCCTCACCCCTCCCAGGTCTTCAACTGGGTGAACATAAAAGCTTCAATAATAATGCGATCTGATGGGACTGACAGCATAGACAGACAGCCTGGAGCTTATCACGCTGACACATCTGACTGACAGCTGATGTAGCGGGATTTAACGGCTTGAGGGGGGCAATTGTGGGGAAGTGGTGATCAAGTGTAGGGTCATGGGGGAGTAGGGGAGTAGGTGGTGGGGCTACAAGCCAGGTAATGGTGATAATGGGGAGAGGTGGAGTTAAGTGGTATTTTTAAGTGTGGTAAGTGGAAGTGGAAGGGGGTGGGTGAGGTTAAGTGGTATTATTAAGTGTGGTAAGTGGAAGTGGAAGGGGGTGGGTGAGGTTAAGTGGTATTATTAAGTGTGGTAAGTGGAAGGGAAGGAAATGACTGGTACTGTTTTGTTGTGGTGTAATAGACCTAATGGGCCACCACTCCTAGTAGATCCCAGTGCTAGTAGGCTCCAGATCTTATGAACCCCAGACGTAATTGGCCCCCCATTCCTAGTAGACCCCCCTGCCTAGTCCTTATAGTCCCCAATCTAATCTTACATAATTGAATCAGGAATGGAGACCAGCCTTAATTTCATCCAGACCTAACGACCATCAACTCTAATAAGCAATCTGCCATTATCCTCTTAGTAAAAAGTGGCTCAAATTAACTTTCACAATGGAACCTGGAAAAAACGATGATTTTTTTTTTTACATTACAATTGAAAGTTTGATTACGTTAGGTTAAGGGGGTTAGGTTAAGGGTTGGTTAGGTGAGGTTAGGTTAGGTTAAGGGTTGATTAGGTTAGGTTAGGGGATGTTGAACTACTTTATGTCAGGAAGAAGTGGTTGAAAGTGATCGTGGTGGTAGTGGTGGTGGTAGTGGTCGTGGTGGTAGTGGTGGTGGTGGTAGTGGTGGTGGTAGTGGTCGTGGTGGTAGTGGTGGTAGTAATAGTGTTAGTAGTAGTGGTGGTAGTAGTGACAGAGTTAGTGGTACTGGTGGTGATGGTAATGATGGTGGTAGTGGTAGGTACAAGACAGTGCTATTATCATCAACCAACATCATCAACCTTCAGCTCATCATTATCTCTGGCCGCCGTAAGTAATAATTGTATATTAAATTAATGTAATTAAAACTGGACTATAAAAACTGTCTGGTATAAATTTTCTAACTAATGTAGGACGTGTGTGTGTGTGTGTGTGTGTGTGTGTGTGTGTGTGTGTGTGTGTGTGTGTGTGTGTGTGTGTGTGTGTGTGTGTGTGTGTGTGTGTGTGTGTGAAATTCCAAAAGGCTGGCGAAGTTACGTCTGGCTTATTATGCTGTAGGATTTACAATACGGGAGAAGAGAAACGCCAGGCGCTTCACTTGTGATATTTTGTGCTAAGGAAGTCGAGAGAGAGAGGGAGAGAGAGAGAGAAAGAGAAAGAGAGAGAGAGAGAGTGAGAGTGTGTTGTTACCTGGCGACTCTCCCTTCCCCTCCTCTCCTTCTCCTATCCATGACTCTATCTCCCCTCCCTGTTCTCTCCATTTATCCTCCTCCTCCCCCCCTCCCCCCTCCAGGTACCAGAGGTTGTTGGGCTCCATCCCGGTTTAATTAAAATGAACTCGCAATATATAACGTCAAGAGGACGGTTGTAATGGCCGGTGTTTACATGTTGATTTGGCATCACTGTAATGGCCGGTGTTTACATGTGCATCTGGCAACATTACTTGACGTTGTTTGTAAGATAAGTTGGTAATACTGTATTGTTTATACATGATACCAAATTCATTGTGTACTCGTAGGTATGTCACCATTGTAATAATATCACCATAGTAGTTTGACAACACTTTATTGTTTATATTTGGTATCTAGCAACACTGCATCTATATACGTGGTTTGGCAACACTGCATCTACATACGTGGTTTGGCAACACTGCATTATTGACTCGTAGGTCTGGCATCACTTCCATGTTTACAATCTATCTGGCACCGTTATGTTGTTTACACGTAGGTATGGTATTATTTTGTTGTTTGCATTTGAAGTCTGGCAACATTGTATTTTACAGTACACATGAGTCTGACAGCATCGTATTGTTTACTCTGGAAGCCTGACAACACCGCATTGTTTACATGGCAGGTCTGAAATCGCTGTTATATAGGTGAAAGATGTTGTTTGCACTTGGTCTTGTGAATCAGGAAGTCTTTATGAGTGAGAAAAAGTCTTTATGAGTCAGAGAAACTCTTTATGAGTCAGAGAAAGTCTTTATGAGTCAGAGAAAGTCTTTATGAGTCAGATAAAGTCTTTATGAGTCAGAAAAAGTCTTTATGAGTCATATAAAGTCTTTATGGGTCACAGAAAGTCTCTATGAGTCACAGAAAGTCTTTATGAGTCACAGGAAGTCTGAACGTCAGCTTGTGAGTAACATGAACTCTTGGTAAATATTAATGCACGGGGAAATAAATTGTGAGCCGATATTTCACAGGTCAGACGTCAGGACCCACTTATTAAACCCCGCCCGACACACGGCCGCTGACCTGAACTATTTTGCTGACACTCTACTAATCTGAAATACTTTGCTGACACTGTTAACCTGACCTATTTTGCTGACACCACTGATCTGCTTTGCTGACACTGTTAACCTGACCAATTTTGCTGATACAGTTGGCATGACCTGTTGAGAGTGGCAGTGTCCCTTTGGGACTGTCACTATCCCCCTGAAACTATCACTGACCTCCTGAGACTGCCACCGCCCCCTTGAAACTATCACTGCCCCAATGAGACTCTCACGGCCTGCTGAGACTGTCACTGCCCCAATGAGACTCTCACGGGCTGCTGAGACTGTCACTGCCCCCTTGAGACTGTCACTGCCCTCCTGAAACTATCACTGCCCCCCCTGAAACTGTCACTGCCCTCCTGAGATTGTCACTGACCCCCCGAGACTGGCACTGTCCCTCCGTGTTAATGTGCCGAATTCCTCACTTTTATGTTCAATATCTGCCACCACAAACAACTCGTGCTGGGCCGCCTATTGTTTTTGAGGGCTACTGTCACCACCTAACACGCTCCCTCAAGCTCTTCACACCTGTTGTCTAATAAGTCTTTGGTACCACAACTATTTACAACCTGTTATCTAAAAAAAATAACTTATATGTTGTAATAAATAACATTCACTCAACATCTATAACTTCCTTCTTCACTAACACCTTTCACTCTCCTACAACCTCCACGTCTTCTCATTTTCTCGAAGCTCCGTAGGAAACACAAGTAACAGCAGCATCACGAAACACTCCAGGTGCCTTACTGTGGTGTAAATGGTAAAAAGAAAACGAGAATAATGCTCAGAGGTAGAGGGGAAAAAATGACCTGATGTGGGAGAAAGTATTGGATGATGTCAATGGGTGTCTACCTGCTGCTGGAGGGGGGTAGGGGGAGTTAAGGGAGTTTCAGGGGGTTTTCAGGGGGATAAGGGGGTTTTAGGGGGTTTCAGGGGGATGTAAGACAGTTGGTTGTCCTTCTTTCTGTTCTCATGATGTATACTGGTGTGTGTGTGTGTGTGTGTGTGTGAGCTCTAACCCTTGATAACTATACGCAGTAATGTTAAGAGCATAATGATAACAAAATCTTTTACCCTCGAGTGAGTATTATGTTTTATGGCCAAATGAAGTGAGCAATTTACCAGGGTTTAGGTCAGGTTTGGTTAGGTTATGTCAGGTTTGGTTAGGTTAGGTTAGGATACATATATTTTAGCCATCAGTGTTGTCTGTATATATAAGTATTTAAGTATAAGTTAACATGTATCCAGGTAGAGTATTTTGCTTCGTATAATAGTCACCATTGAGTGACCTCTACATAGCCAACACAAACTCTCCCCTGAATCTGCTTCTCTTCCTCCTGTTGATATATTGTCGTCACCCAGGAGGAGGGAGGGAGGGAGGGAGGGATGGATGAGAGGGAGGAATGGGAGGACGGTTGGGCATTTCATAAAAGATAGCAGGAAAATTTGCATAAAATCTGAGCAGGGTGTGTGTGAGGGATGTGTTGGCCTCCCTCCCTCCTTCCCTCCCTCCCTCCCTGTTTCTCTCCCTTCCTCCTTCCCTCCCTAAGCTCCCCCTTCTCCCCTGCCCAGAGGAAAACTTCAGAACACATATTTCTACCTGATATATGTATACAATATATATGTGTGTGTGTGTGTACTGTAAACGTTTACCCTGACACAAGATCTCTACGCCTTGTCATAGTCTCTGAATTTTTGATAATATCGATTTTGTGTTTTGGAATGAGATAGATCATAAAGGAGAAAGACATTGAGTTTTATCATGAGTTTTGAGTAAAGGTATTGTACCCTGCGTCTGCACTACGTTCCTTGTGAGTTTTGAGTAAAGGGACCCTGAATATAAATGTTATTGATATTATTTTGAGTGGAGAGAACCCTGAATTTGGGTAATATTTATGAGTTTACACACACACACACACACACACTAACGTTACGAGGCGTTTTGAGTCTGTGAAAGAAATATTGAAGTTATCGAAATGAGAAATTTATTAGATTACTAGTATTTATGGGATGGCCGGCGCGTGACTCGCCTGTAAATATACGACAAGGTTGAGTTGATGGTTGTGGTAAGGGAGGTAATGAATGGAAGGGAAGTGGAAGGGGTGGAACTAGTGGGAGTGATGGAAGGGCATGGTGGAACTAATAGAAGGTGGAAGGGTGAACTAACCAACACAGCACCAACACCACACCATCACCACACCATCACAACACCATCACCACACCATCACAGTATCGACACCACATCATCACAACACCATCACCACACCAACACCACCACACCAACACCACACCATCACCACACCAACACCACACTGCCGCAGCAATATGTCACAGCGCCTCAACTTCCCGTGATCGGAAGAACTTCACAACAAGAGGGAGCTGAGCCTGACCTACCTGGCTCCCATCCAACTGTTCCTCCCTCCACGACACCCACCTACACCCATCTACACCCATCTACACCCATCTACACCCACACCCATCTACACCCATCTACACCCACCTACACCCACCTACACCTACACCCATCTACACCCACCTACACCCATCTACACCCATCTACACCCACCTACACCCATCTACACCCACCTACACCCATCTACACCCACCAACAACAATTCATACCTATCTACACCCACGCATACTATCTACACCTGCCACCTACACCTAAATACACCCACGGATACCACCTATATCATCTTCTACACCCGACGAGAGAGAGAGAGAGAGAGAGACGGGTCTACCTCAATAGTATGGTTGTGGTTGTAAAGATACATACGGATAAAACTCAATAAATTTGGGTTAAGTAAAGATCTAATGCACATTATCTAATTAAGTTAGTAATTATTGAAGGTATTTTAAAGTAATTGTTATCATTATGGTGTTATTAGCGGCCAAAAATAATCACAATGATCATTACATTACCAAACACGTCTCTCTTAAGCTCCTCCCACTCATGACGTCATATCTAAGGCTTCATGAAACACCAAGGATTCGAATCATTTCATGAACGAAGCTCCGAATCAGGAGTCATGGAGCTGTGAATCCAGTTTATCAGAATCCTTTATTGACAAAAAAACTATTACATCAAAAGGACAGGTAAGTATACTACTCCCACCCTCACCTCTTTTACGAATGATATTTCAAACGTAGGCGCTTCAGTTTATTCTGATTGAGTGAATAAGTAAATTGCTTCCATGCTTCAGAACATTATTCCGAACATTCGTACATTAATTCATTCATTCCAAGCTTCAGTAATCTTGAGAATGGGGGCAGTGTAGCCGCTGTGCTCTTGCCGGCTTGCAACACCTGTGTCCTCTCACCTGCCGGGCTGGGCCACCTCCCTGCCCGATGCTAACTCTTGGTCACATATAAGTACACGTGATAGTGTTGCTAGGAAAGTGATTATGTGGTGCTGAAAAGTGACTGTGGTGCTGCTGGGGAACGCACGTGATAGTGTTGCTAGGAAAGTGATTATGTGGTGCTGAAAAGTGACTGTGGTGCTGCTGGGGAACGCAAACTTACACCTGATCACAGTAAGTTCTTATCGTTTAATATGACCACTTTTTAACCCATTTGCCTAAGCTACAACTGTGTCCACAATAAAACAAAAGTAAAATTGTGGCGTTTTGAAAAATCAGCGGCTGGTCAATCATCAATAATTACCTAGTAGTTTGTAAAGCTTCTAAACAAGATTGAAAGAAATCATGGTCATATAAACAGTTTCAGTGAAGTGACATGGTCATGTAAACATTTCAGAACAGGAGTGTGGTGGTTCAGTGGCAAGGGCTATGTACCCGCTGTTTGTGATGAAGGCCTCAGGTTCGACTACCGAACTGACTGAAGACATAACAGCACGGGACACAGAGGCAGGATTCTCAAAGGTTCGTAAATGTAATTTCGTTTGTTGTAAATTTTTACTCGCCTGAATGGGTAAATGTTTAGAAGTTGTCATGCACGGAAGTTACTATATTTTTTTTATAGTATATGTCAACGAGTTTTATACAAATTTGACCTTCACTGCAGTCGGAACATGAGCCTTCTACGAACACTGCTGGAGACAGCTGGCAACTTAAGGCCGTCTGTTTACTATAGCACATAGTAAAAATTATGAATAAATGTAGAAGTGATCCTTGATTGGTTACTTAGTTCCTCGTTGCTTAATTTAATGGTTGGGCTTTGTTATTTCGTATTATATTATACTACGTACTATAGTAAACAAACGGCCCTGAGTTGCCAGCTGTCTCCAGCAGTGTTCAAAGAATCTTGAATGAGACTGTACAGTCTTTTACTTAGATTTTATGAGAAAAAGAAGTTAGATGTGTAAACTGGTCACTTCAAACAAGGCAATCGAGATAGTCTATACTTGAAACCTTACAATTTTAATTTCTGAAAGCACAATTTTTTTTTTTTACTTTTTTAAGTTTTTTTTTAAATCGTATATAAAGTTTGTTTTCTATTGTGGTTTTCGATATTCAGCAAAATGTGTTTTAGTGTTGATCCACCACACCAGGAATTACTTGACTGTTGTTATCAGATGAGACCAAGAGTGACGCGCGCACACACACACACACACACACCAGCATGACGTGTAAGATGTAAAGGAATATATATTGTGGTGGAAGCATCACACCCTCCATCAACAACACCTTCTGCAACAAGAAGTTAGCAGGGGCGTCTCGGCGTCCAGTGTGCGACATTCTTTCCGCCTTGTTCCCCGACGGCTTTGTCCTCCACTCAGACAACTTGGTGTGTGTGTGTGTGGAGGGGGGAGGGGGTAAGTGGGGGTGGAGGGAGAAGGGTGGGTAGGCGGAGGGTGGGGGGGAGGTGAGGTGGACGGAGGGTGATGGGTAGGTAGAGGGTAAGTGAAGGTATAGGTAAAGGGGGGGTGGGTGAGGAGAGGTTCAGTCGTTCACCACCAGAGTTTGACAAGAGGATATTTTTAGAGCCAAGTCCTTCCTGACATTCTTCTTTATTTCGTTTCGGTCATGAGGACTCTGAGACCATCTTGTGATGACGTCTTTTGGCTTTGCAGTTTCTTGTCAAAAATTCATCTTTCTGCGCCTCGCCTCTTACGGTCCTGGAAACTTCAAAATGAAAAATTGTTGTTTATGTTTTTGTGGTGGGGGTACTGAATTGTTTTTGTCTTTTTTTATAGTTTTATTTTTGTTTTTCCTCGCTGCTTCACGTTCATTTATATTTTTTTGTATCTCACTTTTTGTTTTTCTCGAGTTCTTGTCCTTTGTGTATCTCAGTGAGGCTCCCTCAGGACGAAAGAGGAAGTTTTCTCAGCTCCTTGTGTTGGTTTTCATTAGCGGTGTCGTTCATTAGTGGTAAATCACGCTGGGGAAATGTCAAGATTTGGAACGTGGGTGGAAAACTGTGTGTAGATGGATGTATGTGTGTGTGTGTACGTAAGGATGGAGGACACGTACACTGTAGGAGTATTACAAGAAACTACCTCCACACACACACACAAGGGCCGGCGGGTGACGGAATTGGTATGTATGGCGGGCGTCCATATACACCCTATTTGTTTGGCTGGAGTGGACGGTGGTGGCATTGATAGCACGAGACTCTTGGGTGCTGGCGGTTGTTTTTCTCTCTGGTTTTATAAAAGGAGCACGTTTGGTTATGCTTATGATGGGACGTAAATCTCTCTCTCACTGTCCCTGGCGTCTGTTTGTGGATCCCTGGCGTCTGTGTGTGTTCCCTGGCGTCTGTGTGTGTTCCCTGGCGTCTGTTTGTGTTCCCTGGCATCTGTTTATGTTCCCTGACGTCTGTGTGTGTTTCCTGGCGTCTGTGTGTGTTCCTTGGCGTCTGTTTATGTTCCCTGACGTCTGTGTGTGTTCCCTGGCGTCTGTGTGTGTTCCCCGGCGTCTGTTTATGTTCCCTGGCGTCTGTGTGTGTTCCCCGGCGTCTGTTTATGTTCCCTGACGTCTGTGTGTGTTCCCTGGCGTCTGTTTGTGTTCCCCGGCGTCTGTTTGTGTTCCCCGGCGTCTGTGTGTGTTTCCTGGCGTCTGTTTGTGTTCCCCGGCGTCTGTTTGTGTTCCCCGGCGTCTGTGTGTGTTCCCCGGCGTCTGTTCCCTGCTGTGTGTTCGTGTCCTGTTATCTCTCGTTCACTGTCCTCTATAACCAACCGTTCAATATCTTTATACGATCAAACTGGAATAAAAAACTCAAAAGATTCTCATAACATTTATTACCATATTACAAGTACCTGTTGTTTATAGTGTGTGGGGCGACGACCTACCATAGTTATCTCTCTATCTTTCTCTCACCAATTACTACCATCAACCACCAATCACTACCATCAACCACCAACCACTACCATCAACCACCACTATATATACTAGTACCACATCTCCCCCCTTCTCTTTAATAACAACACATCAGTATCTTTAAACACCTAATAATATATACACAACTACATTAATCACCTATAACTATGATAATATAGGTCTAGTCGTCACCCCTTACTTGTACAATAGCAATAGTTATGTCTCCTATTATTTACAATGCTGTTATGTAGATTTTATTAACAGTGTAAGTAAAGTAATCTTCTGCGTCATTTACAATCTTTACTTCTCTTATATTTTATCTTCTTCTATTTATTTCTTTTCTATTTTCTCCTATTTACTCCTATTTTCTCTTCTATTTACTCTTCTATTTTCTCCTCTTACCCAATTTCATCAAGACTATTTCCACTTCTTTGTTTATGGTTATTCAAAAAAAAAAAAAAATACTTTATCTTCTCCTTTTATTTATCCAACTTAATTGTCTATGATTAATTAGTAATAAACAATAATTAAAATCACAAATTAAGTGGTTAACATGAGCCACAGAGACGAGTAATAATGTTTGGGTGAGAATTACCGTCACTTTCACTATGGTTCAGGAGTGGATGTTGTGTTTATGTCAAGGGCTGATGAGAATTTAATAACATAACACAAAAAAATATTTAATGAATGCCTTATATATTTCGGTGGTAGGGTATGTATAGGGATAGGCAGGGGGGAGGGAGGAGGTCAGGGTTACAGGGTTAGTGAGTGAGACAGGGTGAAAGGGTAGGTGTTGGGGGAAGAGGCAGTACTGACATAATATTTACTGTGGGAGTGAGAGGTTATGAGCTAGGTACTGGCAGTGGAAAGAACTCCTGACTAGGTGTTGGGTGAGGTAGAGGAAGTACTGGGGGAAGCAGGAATGGCAGGATAGGTACAGTGAGAAACAGGCATGACAGGGTATGAACTAGCCAATGGTGGGAGGGCAGGATAGGGACCATGGAAGACAGGATAGGCATTAGACGAGACTAGGTTGGGAGGATACGGCCGTGAGCAGACAGGAGCGGTGGGGTACATCCGAGAAGGGACAGGGATGGGAGGGTAGGGGCCGGAAGAGACGGGGAAGGCAGGGCACGTCCTAGGAGAGACAGGGGTGATGGGCTAGGTGGCTGGGGTGGCCGGCTGTGTGGCAGTAAAGGAAGGTCCGTCACGGAACTCGTTGAACTTTTCCACGTACTGTTGAACCGTGTCTTGTGGGGTGTGGATGTCGTGTAGACGAGTCTATCAAAGGAGAAGATCCACATTACCGCACATTACCGCACATTACCACACATTACCACACATTACCACATATTACAATACATCATCACACAGTATTACCACAGGAATGAAAAATAACTGTATACACCTGATAAATATTCACATTGAACCAGCATGACACCCTGTCAGTTGTATTACAATATATGCAAATGCCACTTTTCACACATACAGAATTATAAAAAAAATGCACATATCAATTAAGTTAAATTAATAAAAATTCATTCCCGGGGTTTTGTAAGTGAGTTAAATTGGTTATAAATATGATATATAACAACGTGAGAAAGTAATGTAAGGCAGTGATCTGTAACTCTGAGGTAGGAGAACAAGGGGGTGCATACGCTGCTTAAGAGGTGATAAAGCTCTGAGTACAAGAAGCTTCACCACAGCCCCAAGTCTACCACAGAAGCTCCACCACAGCCCCAAGTCTACCACAGAAGCTTCACCACAGCCCCAAATCTTCCACAGAAGCTCCACCAGTTTTATTCGACAGTGTTGTGCAAGATGAAGAGAGACCTGAGACCACACACAGGCCCTACAACCTTCTTCAGGATACTACCATGATCGGGACTCTCCTGAGGAAGAACTTGATGCCGCCACCCTCAACACCGTGCCTCACTTCTCTTACAGACAATCATTTTACACGACGATATGCGATTCGACCAGGTAAGGTACAGAAGGAGAGAGGTGAAAGAGGAATGAGGAGGAAAAGAAGGGGTGTGAGGGAGAGACAAGGAGAAGGAAGGGAGATGTGAAGGAGAGCAATAAATGAAATAACATCTTGAAGTGAAGGAGGAAAGAAATGAAGAATTAAGCGGCGGGGGAAGAAGAGGACATGGAAGGAGGAAAAGGGCAGACGGAAGGAGAAACGAAACAGAAGGAAGGAGAAACAAGTAGGAAGAACAAAACAGAGAGGGAGAGGAGACAGAAGGCAGAGGCTCAGTAAACAGACAGGTAAACTCCAGGTAATGAGCTTTACCTGTGCCACCCTCCACTCAGTGCCAACTTCGGTGATGGTGGGGTGCCTAGCCCTTCCCCTCCCTCCTTCCTTCCCTCTCTCCCTTCCTCATTCCCTCTTACTCTCCCTCCCTCCCACCATCCCTCATTCCTCCCTCCTTCCATCCGAACTCCCTCCCTCTTTCCCCCCATTCTCCCTCATTCCCTCTTTCTCTCACCTCCCTCCCTCCCTCCTTCCTTCCTTCTCCCCTGATCTGGTGAGGAAGAGACTCAAGCCAGGCACACACTATACGGCTTCCTGAATCCTGTGTCAAGACGAACCACTCCTTACAGGGCAGTTGGCAATCTGGATAACCCGCCCCTCCTCCCCTCCACCTCACCGTCCTCCCTCTTCCCTTCCCCTTAATTCCTTCCACCCTCCCCTCCCCTTCTTCGTAATTTCTTCCACTCTCTGTCCCTTCCCTTCCTTTCCTCCAATCTCCCTCCCCAAGCACCCCACACCTCTACCGTCCCTCCCTAGTCCTTCCTCAGACGCCCCTCTGCCCCTATTCACTTGACAGGCACTCTCCCCTAATCATTACCTCCTAAGTCAACCCCTATACCGCCCTCTACCTCCCAATCACCTCCAAGACCTCCCTCCACCTTCACCTCCTCAGTCCCTCACCCTAATCCTGATCCCTTCCCTCCTCCCTCCCTTCCTTCCCTTCATCTCATTCTTTCCATTTCTCACCCCCACCCCCTCCCTCACCAGACAGCACTTGTGAGTATTACCACTACTGTTAAGGGAACACAACAACGCCCACGCCACCCACCTCACACATTCTAGGAAGAAGACGAACCTTAAACAGAGCTGTGTGTGACGCTTTGTACCTGAGTGTGTCATGACGCTCCTGTGTGAGACACCTGCCACACTTACATTGTCGTATTCGTTATAAAAAAAAACTTTCCCGTGTGTACAAGGTGACGTAATTGATGTACATATGTGTGTGTACTGTTTGTATAATGACTTACTGTGTGTACAAGATGAGACAATAATGTGTACATAGATATAAAATATTATCTACACATGTGACTTTTCATTGTACATATACACTGATCATTATCATATATGTACTATTATTATATATCTGTACCTGTATATTTTCTGTAGTCAAATGGCGTCTCAATCCTATACAGTTTTATAAGTATTACCAAAACAGAGAAGTAAATAATAAACACCACAGCATTAGAGAAGATGGATCTGGTAATAATTAGTCGTGAACACCAGGAGAGACGGAGTCAGGGAGGTTAATTAAATAGTAATTCAATTTAAGGGCCATATCAAGGGGGTTTAAAGGGGCCATATGGTGGGTGGTGGGTGGGTGGGTGGGTGAGGCCAGCCAGGTGAGGTAAATGAGTAAGAGTGCTGACGAGAGAGAGAGAGAGAGAGAGAGAGAGAGAGAGAGAGAGAGAGAGAGAGAGAGAGAGAGAGAGTACACCAGACACAAAAACGTCACCACTCAGGAAGAACAACATAGAGCTTCTTTCTGGTCGCTAACACGTGATTCCTCTCCACGTTTTTGTTGTCAGTTGTTTTATTTTTGTTTTTGGCCGAGTGTTTTTGTTGGATGTTTTTGTTGCTGTTGTCGTTGTTTTTGTTATTTGTGAACTTAATTATATACACAGACATTCATTTGTTTTGGACAGTTATTTTTCTCACTTAATGGAAGAGGAGGAATGGGAACGGGGACAGTCAAGGGGATGGGAGATACGGGAAGAGGAGGACGTGGGATAGGATAGGAGAGGAGGAGGTTGGAGTGGGAGAGGAGGAGGAGGAGGAGGATGGAGTGGGAGAGGAGAGGAGGAGGAGGGGTAGGAAGAGGAGGGAGGGGGAGGGGGGGCGTTAACGAGGAGAGTAAACAGGAGGAGAGGAGACGGATACGACAAGTGGATTGACCGCCTCCTCCATTCACCAGGTAGAGTTACGCCCACTCACCCACCAGGGGGAGTCAGGTCATTCACCTATCAGGGGGAAATAGGGAAATCAGACGTAATAGGAAAGATAAGGAAAGTACAGGGACATTAGATAAAATTGGTAGGAAATCAGATAAAAAATTTAGGAAATCAGACAAAAATTTTTAGGAAATCAGATCAAATTGGTAGGAAATCAGATAAATAGTTAAACAAAAGAAGATTAGTGGGAGAAGAAGAGAAGGTGATAAAAATGAAACACCCCTTCATAAACCAGCTCACCCACTACACTGCCCATACCACATGTAATTCAATCGTATACCACATAACTTGTACACAGCCTAGCACCTGTGGGAGAGGAGGTAGTACCGTATGTGGTAGGACCTGGAGGAGGGTGAGGTAGGGTCGTACGTGGCACCAGGAGGCAGGGAGGCTTGTAGGCTAGTTTACTGCTGGTGTTAAGGTCCCTATCGCGGTGTAATCTGTTGCTTTTCTCCTCCTTCCTTCCTTCCTCCTTGCTCCCTCCCTCTTCTTCATTCTCTTCCTACTCTTTTCCTTCGTATTCTTTCTCCTTTAACTATCTCTTCCTCCTCCCTTTTCTTCTTCTTGTTTTTCTAAGCTACCACTACCACCACCACCACTACTAACACTACCATCAAAACTACCACCACCATTACCACCAAAATCACTGCCACCACTACCACCACCAGCGGGTAATGGCTGCTAATGCTAGTGGTCATTACGGTAAGTGGCACTGCTGGTGACTGGAGGGCCACTCCTCTCCAAGAGCTTACAATTATCCTCTCTGTATATGTTTTGTGTGTATGTACGTTTTCCCTTTATGTATGTATGTATGTGTGTGTGTGTACATATGTGGGCGTGTATATAACCACACGAAGTCAACAAAACCTTTCAACTCCTCCTCAACTTTCTCCCGTTGGTGAATTTCCTCCCCGTCAATTTCTTTCCGATAAAACTTCCAGTGGTATTTTTTTTTCACGCCGCCATTATCTTGATAGCATCGAGACGGACAACCATCAGCTCTCGTAAACGTGTGTATACTTGTTCACTCAGGCCTTTGTTTACATTCCTGGCCATCAGCTGATCGCCACACACACACACCTGAACTGTCCAGGTGAGATAAACTTTGCTTGATTATCTCCTGGTGGACAGATATCTCATTTTGGAGATAAGAAAAGGGCTTTGGAGGTGTTTCGGATATTTGTAGAGATAATTCAAGTGTTTTGGAGGTGATTTGGAGGTACTTCTAGTTATTTTGGAGATATTGTACCTCAAGTAAGGAAACAAAATCAACACAAGCTGCTCTTTTCGCGACCCAGGAGAAAGGAGGGTAGGAAGAGAAGGAGGAAGAAGAGGAGGAGGAGGAGGAGGAGGAAGGGAAGAGAGTGGGAGGCTTGAAGGGACTTAGGAACAGAAGCCTCGAGGTAATTTATCTTAAATGACGTGACTCAGCATTTCCTCTTTTACCTGGCGATATGTTGACAACCACCTGAAGATTAGACACCCCAGAGGATCCCACCCTCCCGTAACCTAACCTCAGAATAGGGAGGATAGGGAACGTAAGGATAGGGAGAGGGAAATGAGGATAGAGAAGGTATAAGGCAGGTGGATGAAGGAGGGGGGGAGGGGGGGATGCACCAGAGGATAGGAAGATAAAGTTTAAGGATGATAGGAGAAGATAAGAGACAAATAGGGAGATAGAACCAAAGTTAACAAGAGAGAGAGAGAGAGACGCACGAAACACCTACCCCCCCACCCCCCAGGGCCTAGAATCAATAGGTCTTCCTGCCTCACCAAAACAAGCAGACGTGTACTGTACTGACTTTGATTCCGAATCCATCTGATAGGAATTTGTTTTAGGAGAGCGGTGACGGAAAAAAAAAATTGACAGACAGAGAGGCAGACAGATTGACACAAGGACATAGACAGATATATAGAGAGACAGACATACACACATATACACACACGACGAGACAGACACACGCACACACAAGGATAGACACACACACACACACACACACAGACAGAGAAACAGATCCAAGAACACAAGAAACAGACTGAAATGAACCCTACCTAAGAACCCTGGAACGAACCATCTCTCCGAACGCCTTGGAATGAAACCCTTGAAATGAGCCGTATCAGAGCGTCGGAAGAGTGAACCAGGAGAGGTGGGGAGTCATTTGGCTGCCATGAAGACCCAGAGTCGAGATTCATGGTGTGTTGAAGAGGGATGACGAGTAACCTAACCTTGGCCTCATTGTGTATATATATATATATATATATATATATATATATATATATATATATATATATATATATATATATATATATATATATATATATATATATATATATATATATATATATATATATATACCTCGCCTTGGGTGCTGCACTATACTGTCACCCTGACACCTACTACTAACGCCCTGATACCTTACTACCCCTCCCACCTAACTCTGCCACCCTGACACCCCACTTATACCCTACTACCCTGACACATTACTACCCCGCCACCATTGACCTCTCTGCCATCCAGCTATCCAGACACCCTGATACCCACTACCTTACCCACCTCTTCATCCACTACTCTGCCATTCTAACACCCACCACCACCCTGCCAACCCACCCCCACCACCCAGCCACCCACTACACCATCACACTCACTACATCCCTCACCATAAACACTCTTCACTACACCCTCAGCATACAAGACACTTCCACTGTCGATACTCCTTTTTTTGTTTATTCTCCTCACATCATGACTCCCCAGACAAGACCTGTTCCATGCCTTCAATATACTGACGGAGGCTGAGGAGAGAGAAAAACATAATCACACACCTGGATGGGAAGGTAATGAGGTGAGAGCCAGGTGTAATACATTAGGATGAGGTGTCGAGGAATTTTTTTGGGGAGGGGGGTGTTGTGAGATGAATTTCGTGGATGGTTTAGTCGTTCGTACATCTAGAACTAATGACATGGATGTAATTGGTCATTATCGTTGAGTCTTAACATAAGGGAAGATTATTCACGCTTCATTAGGGTCGATACAGGAACTCTACTTGTCACACACATGATCCATACTACCCTGGAGGTTAGAGTGTGAGACATGACACCTGGAGGTTAGACAGCGTAAGACATGACACCTGGAGGTTAGAGAGAGCGTTACACCTGACACAACTCACCTGGAGATAGCTTGGTAAGGTGGGCTTGACACAGGAACCCATGAAGCTCTGCATAAACTCCCTGACGAGTGACCAACACAGCGCCGGGGTGACACAGGGGAGGTACTCAACCTGCAGGAGACATGGAAACCTGAGGTACTGTGTGGTGAAGGTATGGTCACACACACACACACACACACACACACACACACACACACACAGCTTAATCACTCCCTTCTTCACTCACTCACTCACTCACTCACTCACTCACTCACTTAAAACATATACAAAGGCACAAAATCAGTTAACAATCAACAAAAAAAACACTCAGAAACACACAAAAAAATACATAAAAATAACTCCACCAAATCAAACACACTTAACAAAACAAAATTAAAAACCGCGCCTGCAACCACGCCCACTGACCTCAACCAGGATGCCCTTATAGTGGCCGCTCATGGTGACACTACCAATCTTAACCAGGAAGTCACCGATCTCGTACTTGGCGCCCTTGGACTCTATCTTCAGGTTCTTCTTAGATTGATACATGTGGTCGAGGCGCGGCAGCATGAGGTCGAAGAGGTAGTCAGCTGAGAGTGTTACCTGGCGAGAACAAAAAGATCATTAAGGAGAGGAATGGGAAGTTACCTGTTGGCTGGGGTTAAGTAAAGAGGGTATCTGTTTGTAACTGTGTAAATAGAGGGGATATTTATGAAGCCATGAGAATTTTCATCTACCTAGGAGACGATTTATCCATTTAGGAGACGATTCACCCATCTAGGAGACAATTCACCCATCTAGGAGACGATTTACCCACCTAGGAAACGATTCATCCATTTAAGAGACGATTCATCCACCTAGGAGACCATTCACCCACCTAGGAGACCATTCATCCATTTAAGAGACGATTCACCAACCTTGGAGACGATCCATGGTCTACACACACCACACACACACACACTGGCCGCCACCGTAGCCGCCCCTACTCCGCAACTCAGCCAATTTCACGGCGGCCAAGCTTTTCAATTTCCGGCCTCTTTTCATCTCAATTTTCACCCAAATGCAGACAATAATGCCCGTGAAAAAAACGTGGTAACTCCCCCTCCTCCCCCCACCTTCGTACAGCGCTTTGTCAGGTAAGTGTGGTCGTGTCTTCATTTACCTGGGCTCAGAGCTTACACCGGGAGCCCCAGATTCTAAGTCAATCTTGAGAGAGCTTCTATGGACACGATTAAGTAATCTTGAGCTAACTTAACCTAACCAAACTTGACCTAAACTTAGTCTTAACTTAACCTAAGGCTACCTCAAACTTAACCAGACTTGACCTAACTAATGTCAAATACAATCGTAACCAAACTTGACGTAGCAGAACCAAACTTATGCGGCCTACCTAACCTAACCAAACTTACACCTACAACTGATAAGCTGTTGGTTGGTTGTAATAGAAAAGTCTCAAGGAATACAGGAAGAGGACGAGGAGGAGTGAGTGAGTGTGGGAGAGCAAAGCGTACAGTAGCAGCGTGGGAGAGTTAGAGTGAGCGTGGGAGAGTGAGAAGTGGGTTCAGTGAGAGGGAGGCACATCAGGCTTGGGGGGGGGGGGCGTAAGGGTAGAGGGAGGGAAGGGGTAGGATTAGGGTTGGGGAGGAGAGGAAGGGGGAAGAGGAGCGGTCACTCAGTAATCGAGAGATGAGGCGGTTCACCACGGCGCCTTTCACGGGATGACCTACACTAACACCCGGCCCGGAGCCTCCCTTTATGGCCTGCTGGTCACTCTCACGTCCAGACTCAGGCTACCAGGATATATCACACTCAAATACCATCAGGATATACCTCACACACACACACACACACACACACACACACACACACAGTACCTGCTTGGAGCCAGTGTCGAGGATAGCGTAGGTGGTGGTGGGCGTCTCGCTGTTGTGGACAATGTGCATCTTGCGTACTCCTCCACCTGTAAAATGTAAACAAAGTCACTCAGGTGTGTCCAGAGGCTATACAAGAAAACAGATAAAAACACTTGACACCAAAGGGGGAAAAATATTCTCTTAGTCAGATCAGTCAGGGTAGAAAGCACACATTATACCCAAGAGGGAAAGTGTCTCTCAGTAAGGTGGACTCAGGACCGAACTATAGAGACCAAAGACTCGTTTACCTTTCCCTAATACAGCTACACTCTTGACAGGTATTCCAGCAGGGACCAATTAAGGTGAGGGGGAAAATGACAGGTTGTAAGAATAGGACGGGACACACACACACACACACACACACTAAGCCACGGGACACGAGGAGAGAGAGAGAGAGGTGAAAATGGATCGGTAGTGATGAACGTGTGGTGCTGGGTGGCTAAAGTGGGTGGCTTGTTGGCTGGGTGGCTTGCTGGCTGGGTGGCTTGCTGGCTGGGTGGCTTGCTGGCTGGGTGGCTGACTGGCTTGCTTTCATACTGGGGTGGATGGGAGGGAGGGGAGAGAGGAAGGGAAGGGAGGGGGGAGGTGAACCAAATATTGCCCAACAAGTTTTACATCAGTATTGGGCTGGTGGGTCCGCGAGGCCAGCGTTCCAGCCATTCCTGACCCAGTGTGTTGCCCCCACGTAAAACACGGAGACAACACACACACACACGTTTACATCTCCCCCACGTACATTAATCTCCCCACACTTACACATCTCCCCACACTTACACATCCTCCCACACTTACACATCCTCCCACACTTACACATCTCCCACACTTACACATCTCCCCACACTTACACATCTCCACACTTACATATCTCCCTTACCCCACACATCCTCCCACACCCACACACACATCTCCCCACACTTACACATCTCCCCACACTTACACATCTCCCCACACTTACACATCTCCCACACTTACATATCTCCCCACACTTACACATCCTCCCACACTTACACATCCTCCCACACTTACACATCTCCCCACCAAAACCGTAGTCATGGACATCAATACCGCCACCACTCCAGTGCAAGCCCCAGCAGTCACAGTGGGTGCCCATCCTCTCCAGCTGGTGCAGTCTGCCAAACTCCTGGGTGTAACTATAGACAATAAACTTCACTGGAAGGCCCATGTAAGTAACACAGTCAAGGCAGCCTCGTACCGTCTCTACATGCTACGAAGACTTAGGTCACTTGGGACACCCACGCCAGAGCTGAGGACCATCTACAACGCCTTTATTCTCCCCAAACTAACATATGCGTCACCAGCCTGGTCGTCTTCTCTCAACTCCACCCAACAACGTCAGCTAGAGAAAGTACAGAAAAGGGCCTGCAGAATCATGCTCGGCGCAGAATACTCCGGCTACACCAACGCTCTCTCCACCCTGGAAATGCCATCCCTCAGTGACCTCCACCACCAAGCACTGGAAAGGTTTGGCCGTGAACTACTGCACCACCCTCGCCATCGCCACCTCCTGCAGCCCCCCACCCAACTCGCGCAGTCCGCCACTACAACAAAATTCAGCCCATAAGAGCCCGCACCGATAGATATAAGAACAGCACCATCCCATCTATTGTTAAAATAATAAACAACTCCTGACTTATGTACTGCACAGCCCGGTAAATGTATTCAATGCATATTACATCATTATGTCTAAATTAAATGCAAGTCTGTATATTTTCAGCCACCGGCTGCAACTCTATTAATAAACCGTTTATTATTATTATTATTATTATTATTATTATTATTATTATTATTATTATCATTATTATTATTATTATTATTATTATTATTATTATTATTATTATTATTATTATTATTATTATTATTATTACTACACATCCCCCCACACTTACACATCTCTCCACACTTACACGTCTCCCCACACTTACACATCCCCCCACACTTACACATCTCTCCACACTTACACATCTCCCCACACTTACACATCTCCCCACACTTACACATCTCCCCACACTTACACATCTCCCCACACTTCATTATACAGTCATCAGTTGGACGGGTTACCAGAGAGGGGCGGGTGAAGCCTTATACTCTCATAACTCAATCATAACTAAATTATATCACCAATCCGACTTGTATTAAAAATCAACCCTTTTCCGAGTCCCATTTATCCGTATTCATCATTTAACCGAAAAACCAATAAATACATTTTTTATTTTCAGGTTCTAGGAACATTTATCCGAACTTCACTTATCATGGTCCTTCGTTTATGCGGATCACCTGACTTATCCGAATTTACTCGATCCCTTCACTTAACCGGACAAACAAAAGTGGTTTATCAATAACCTCAGTGGCTAATATCTTCGTTTATCGGGATTAATCAACAACCTCTTAACCGAACAGTGCTTTGAGAGCGGAATGGTAAATATTAAGTAATTTTCCACTTACATGTTCGGATAACTGACAGGCCGGATGTCAGAAGCATGTTGCGGTCAGCGGCTGTCAAATGGTATTGACTGCAGCTGACAGCTTAATCCCAGTAAGCAGAAGTTAAGTGTCGGCAACTGGCACTTTAACTAGACACAAAAGAAGGTTAAAGGTCTTCAAAATATGGTGTTACAGGAACTAGGTTAGGTTGGGTTAGGCTAGTTTAGGTGACTCAGAATACAAGGCTACAGTCCATGATACAACTGGGACTCTACTGTACTGTACACATGAAGAAGATTGACATGTCACAGGAGGTCGAGATGTTGACCCAGAAAGTTATCGGGTGGAAAGAGAGTCTCAGGAGTCTTCAAGCTTTCCCCCTTCCCTCTTCCCCTCTCCTCCCTCCTCCTCCCACGAAGTACAGACAGATGACACAAGATTCTCTAATATGGAAAATTACACACACACACACACACACGGCCGTTATTCCCACTGGGCAATACCGCGTAAGTCTCGTTAATAGCATTTTAGCTCGGGGAGGGGGGGGGAGCCAATCGTGGCGGGGAAACTTTGTGATTTCCTCGCTGGACACCTAAACCCTGGCCGACTGTTTCACGGGTACTGTCTACACGACCACTGTGTGTGTGTGTGTGTGTAATCTCGATCACTCACACAACAAGGAGCAGGATGTGTCAGGATGTGTCAGGATCAGGATAAATGGGTAACAGGGAGAGGATGAGGATGGGGTGGCGGGTATGTATGCGAGGTAGGGAAGAACTGGACGAACGGACGGACGGATGCTAGTGGTGTCGGTGAGCGGACGGACGGAAGGTGACTGGGGTGGGTGGGTGGGTGGGTGGTGTTTTAGGTTAGGCCTGTGACCAGGACACTGGCAAAGAAGAGGGGGGGGGGGCTTTCTGGGTCGAGAGGACACAGGAGGAGGAAGAGGAGGAAAGTTTGGAGGGGAAAGGAGAAGAGAGAGGGGAGAGGAGGGATGCTACTCTACAATCTATTGATTCCCGCAAGACCTGCAATGACCCCCGCCGCGCCACCACTCCCCCGTCCCGCCTCCCCCCTGGTCACCAACACGCACCCAGGACACTTTCAGACACCTGCCATGTCCACTGTTTTAGGCTCCCTAATGCCTCTAGTTTAGTATACCCTTATGTCCCCAAGGATGCCCTATGTCACGAGTATCCTCTTGCCATCAGGGACATACCCATAACCCTATTTTCAAACACTTGCATGTCCCTAAGGGCACCCCAGCCTAATACATCCCCATGCCTGCAGAAGGACCCTCAACCGAGACCCCCATGCCCCTAAGGGCACTCAACAGCCTAGGATACCCCAATAATATCCTCCAGTCTAGGATACTCCCATACCCTAAAGGCCTAAGGAGATCCTAGACACCCAGCACATGCCCCAAGGGTCATCCCCCAGCCTACGACATCCCAATATCCACACGTAGAGTCCTCAGGGTCATGTAAAAGGGATTAGAAGATCATAAACCAATAAAAATAACGTGACAATACAAGAAAGAAATCAAAGAGTAACAGGAATCAAACAGGAATTAAAACCCACAAAAAAAACTTCGAGAATTCAAACACTTAAAACAGCAGTCCACAACACTACGAACGACCTCGGGAGTTTAAAACTACGTCGTTCAGACAGTCAATAACGACGTGTAACCAAAGGCTCTCCACGCCACTCTTCCCCGATACAGGTAAATCTTCTCCTGACGACGATTTGTTGAGTTAGCCATGCGGGTCTTGTCCTTGTTGATGCTGTAGCCTAGTTCTCTCCTCCCTCACACAGCCCACCATGGAGGTATTTCACGTCTCATCCATCCATCCATCCATCCATCCATACATCCATCCAGACAGACAGACAGACAGATTGACAGACATACACGTTATACTCCCAATGTCAAGACAAACCTAACTGTTTCGTTCAAGTCACAGGTCATGTCTTTAACCACAAGTCGTTGTCTTATTACCCTCAAGTTCAAGGTCCACCTTAGGAGTAGCATCTTGCTTTGTGAAGTTGAAAAGTGACGTCCCTTCAACCAGATCAAATTCTCTTCCCTCCCCATCAATATCCCATCATCCATCTTCTTTAGAGGGTCGTTCGTTTTCCCATCAAATCATACTGCTTCCACCCCCCTCTTAAAATTCGTGCTCTCTCTCTCCTTCCAGTACCCCTTTCCCCCCTCTCCCTTCCTCCCACTCCTCTCCGAACATCCCCTCCTCTTCCCTCTCCCAACAACCACCCCACCCCAAGACTCCAAATTCAGATTCGAGGCGCCTAAGAATAAAACACCGTATCCCCGGAATCTGTCGTCAATTTCAGATTCCGCCGCCGAGGCTGAATTCTAATGCCGATTCCAAAAGTGCTGAGGTCGGTATCTCTGCCCGGATGCCGACAACAACAAGAACAACAACCAAGCGATCTGAAAATTGATATATAAAGAACTAGTGAAAGATGATGGAATTTAGATGCATATAAATGAAAAAGAACGAACGAGGGAAAAAGATATAGTATATACATTTTTCCCATTTGTATACATAAATGAATATATAAAGAACAGTAGTTTTTAATAAGTGGTTGGGGGTTAGAGTGTTATAATCCCCCACTGCGCCACAACAAAGACCAAGTGGCCGCCTTAACTCCGAGCCAATAAGTGAGGAATATGTTGATGAAGGTGGAAACTTGGCTCCGGGTCTAATTGGGTTATATCTACATACCAATGATCTAGTTAATAACCATTGCTGTGTGAGTTAAGGGTATTTACAAAGTCCTCCACACACACACACCTCTCCTCTGACATTGTCCCACCCCCTTCCATTAATTTAGGTCCGAACACACTCCAGGTCGTAGATTCCACGAAGCTCCTCGGCGTCACCATAGACAACAAACTAAATTGGAAACCACACGTCAAATCCTCCAGTTTCCGTCTCCACCTCCTCCGCCGACTCAAGTCCCTCGGAGTTCCTGCACCCGAGCTCCTCAGTGTTTACACAACATTCATACTTCCCAAGCTCATCTATGCCTCCCCCACCTGGTCTTCCTCCCTAAATGCTACACAACGTAAACACCTAGAAAAAGTGCAAAAGAGGGCATGCAAGATTATTCTCTCCCCTTCCTACTCCACATATCAAGAAGCGCTCAACACACTGACCCTTTCGACTCTCACTGACCATCACCACGACCTCATCTGCAAATTTGGTAAGAAGCTTCTGCACCATCCTCGACAACGGCTCCCACTACCACCTGAGATCCCCTGTCCGAGAATTGCTGTTCGACACCACAACCGCATCCAGCCCATACGTGCACGAACTGATCGCTATAAGAACAGCCCAGTCCCAACCATTGTAAAAATTATCAATAACTTGTAACAAACCAGTGTATTCACTCCCAGTAAATACTACTTCTTGCACTGTCACTATGTTGAAATGCCCTGTAGTCTGAGCTTTTCCCCGTCTAGTTATTATATATCTTATTTATATCACTTATGTTATTTGTATATTATTTGTAATTCGAAACCCATTCCCCAATTATGTAACTGTATATTTTCAGCCTTCTGGCTGCCATGCTCTTTCAATAAACCGTTAATTATTATTATTATTATTATTTATTATTACACACAACGCCACTCCAGTTCGACCTGACACACCCCCACACACTAAGTGACTTGGGAACGAGGGGGGAAACAAGTAAATATATAATAATAATAATAATCTTTTCTCATTTCCATTACATGGGATTGACAGGATGTTATATATGGCCGGTACTGCTGTTGTTATGGTTATTTTACTGTTTTAGGCTGAGTGGATGAGGGGTGAGGGGAGTGGGGACTTGTAGTGAGGGGGGTGGTGAGAGGGAGTGTAGTGAGAGGGGAGAGTAGAGAGAGGGAGAGTAGCGAACAGGAGTATAGAGGGAGGGAGAGAAGATGGAAGGAAGGAGAGATGAAGGAAGGAAGGAGGGAGGGAGGGAGGGAGGCTGGCTGAGAGAAGCTCATTATAACAGGGAAGTGTCGGGTACAAACGACCTGGTAACCTCTTTGTCACCCATCATCCATCAACCTCCCCCCCCTCCCTCCTTCACATGTTATAACCTCTTTATCTTCCTCCTCCTCCTTCCCCATTCTTCTTCCTCCTATACTCCTCCTTCCCTACTCCTTCACTCATTCATTCATTCAATCATTACGTCAATTATTCACTCACTCATTTGACTGGTCATTTATCATCCCGTCTTGTCTTAGGCTGATGATTGGTTGATCGACTTATTAGTTGTCTGTCTGTCTGTCTGTATGCCTGTCAGCCTATATCTACCTGCCATTGTATCTTGCTTTTCTGTCTACTTGCCACCTAGCCTGTTACTCTATCTGCCTGTCTGCCAACCTGTTATCCTGCCTGTCTGCTAATCTATCATCATTTCTGTCTGCCAACCTGCCTGTCTACCACTGCCATCCTGCCTCTCTGCCAACATGTCATCCTTCCTGTCTGCCACTGCCCTCCTGCCTGTCTGCCACTGTCTGAAACGTGTTGCCCGTCTACCAATCCACCTTCCTACACGTCAGTCACCAGCAGTGGGTAACAGCGGAGTCCTCGGTGAACACACACAGATAACAGAGAGCAAATGCCCACTCCCCAGATAACGGTAATTTGCATTTTCATGAGGCCAGCTATCATGGCCTCACAATGGCCCTCACAGACCCACAATGGCCCTCCTCCTCGATAACCATAACCAATTAACTACAATTAACCATCATTGACTCCTTCCCTTCTTTCCGTCTTTTCCTTCCTTCCTTCCTTTGCTTCTACCTTATTATATATATATATATATATATATATATATATATATATATATATATATATATATATATATATATATATATATATATATATATATATATATATATATATATATCTGTTCTTTCCTTCAATTTTACTTCCCCATACCTATTCTGGTCGAGTCAGAGGTCAGATAAACGCCTTCCTTCCTTTCCTTCCTTCCTTCCTTCCTTCCTTTCCGTCCCTCCCCTTCTCTTCCTCTCTCTCTCCCTTCATTTGTCTCCCTACCCTACCCCCACCTTCTTTCCTTCCCTCTCTCCTTCATTTCTCTGTCTCTACCCTAAATCCCCCACCTTCTTCCTTCCTTCCCTCTCTCCCTCATTTGTCTCTACCCTACCTCCCCCACCTTCTTTCCTTCCCTCTCTCCTTCATTTGTCTCTACCCTACCTCCCCCCTTCCTTCTCCTTTCCCCTCTCTCCCTTCATTTGTCTCTTGCACTTACCTCCCCACCTTCTTTCCTTCCCTCTCTCCTTCATTTGTCTCTACCCTTACTCCCCCCTTCCTTCCTTCCTATACCTCCACTGGTCGAGTCAAAGGTCACACAGAGGAAAGGACTCGACTGAAGGAGGGACAAAAATCTCCGAGGTTCCCAAGTCGACCCTCTCATTACCGGTGACGTGAGGACCTATCTAACTGTACCATCTAAAGTTAAAACAAGATAATCAAGTCCAAAATAACACCCAAAAATACACCTTAGACTTAACATTACCTTTACGTTATCTTACTTCAAGTTAAAAAGGTGTAAAATTAACATACTGTACAGACTAATTGTGAATTTAGACGATAATAATAATAAAAAAATCCATAACGCTTTTATCAGTCATCGCTGCGACTGATAAATGATTATGATACCGGATTGTCAATGGGTAGTTAGTCACTATTTCTCTTAGCTGGTTGAGGAAGGATTTATCTAGCTCACTTAACTTACGATATGATCAATGGAGATCTTAATAGCGTCGGAATTCCAATATGAGAATCTGTCGTTACGTTCATTCAATCCGAGGTGACAGTACTTGGATCACCTGAATATTAACTACCACCTTGACTCTCTAACCTAACCTAACCTAACCTAACCTAACCTAACCTAACCTACACAGGACAAAGGCTAAGAGGTTGGTTGGAGTGACAAGGAAGGCGGTGACCCAAGAGGAAGGAGGAGGCACTCTGAGAGACAACACATATATACACAGCTACTTCTAACCTCCTCCTCCTCCTCGCCTTCTTCCTCTTCCTCTCTCTCTTTACCCTGACCTAGTTTCCTCCTGAACCTGACCTGCAGTTGTGACCTACATACGCCAAGTCGCTCACAAGCCTTCCTTCTCATCCATTGACTCAAACCCTCACCATCACTACCACCACTACCACTACCACCACCATCACTACCACCACCATCACTACCACCACCACTACCACCACCATCACTACCACCACCATCACTACCACTACCACCAACGTCACTACCACCATCACTACCACCACCAACATCCCCCCACCAACATCCTCATACTCACCAACATACTCACCACCAACATCCCCACCACCAACATCCCCACCACCAACATCCCCACTACACCAACTTCCCATCACCACCACCATCTCAACCAAGAACACCCAAACTTTTTTTTCCTCTCGTTAACTATAAAAAAACCAGACATCAACAACTATTCTGTGTGGCATTACCAACCATCAATATATCGTATGTTAAGTCGAGTAGTTAAATATTCTTCCATAACCTTCACTTGTAAACAGGAAGTGAAGGAAAATCGGACAGAAATGTGTTTAGTGGGGAAGAGATCGACAAACTGATCTCTGTATAAGGATCTGAATCTGATATCTCGGATTTTTTAGGTAAAGCTGATAGCCTGGTTAGGTTAGGTTAGGTTAGTTTAGTTTACGGATTCGTTTGGTTAGATTAGGGCCTCGATATGGTTGGCTAAAGTTAGATTTGGTATGATTGTTTGTGCGTGTGTGTATGTGTGTACGTGTGTAAGTGTGTGTGTGTGAGGTGGGCCAGCACAGACCAGGGTGACGGTGGCCTAAACCCTGGGCCTGGATAGCGGCACACAGCTCATCCCGCGTATTATGGAGACAATCAATACACCACCCAGCTGGCCCGGGCGGCTCCCTAGTGGGTGGTCTGTGTGATGATCACCACCCACCCACCCAGCTGGTCCGGGAGCTCCCTAGTGGGTGGTCTGTGTGATCACCGCCCACCCACCCACCCAGCTGGTCCGGGAGCTCCCTATTGGGTGGTCTGTGTGATCACCCACCCACCCACCCAGCTGGCCCGGCGGCCCCTCAGTGGGTGGTCTGTGTGATCACTGCCCACCCACCCACCCCAGCTGGCCTGGTGGCTCCCTAGTGGGTGGTGGTCTGTGTGATGATCACCACCCACCCACTCCACCCACCCACCCAGCTGGCCCGGGCGGCTCCCTAGTGGGTGGTCTGTGTGATGATCACCGCCTCCACTCCACCCACCCACCCAGCTGGCCTGGGTGGCCTCAGTGGTGGTGGTCTGTGTGATCACCGGCTCACCCACCCACCCAGCTGGCCCGGGCGGCTCCCCAGTGGGTGGTCTGATCACCACCCACCCACCCACCCACCCACCCAGCTGGCCCGGGCGGCCTCCTAGTGGGTGGTCTGTGTGATGATCACTACCTGACCCACCCAGCACTCCACCATTCAGCTGGCCCGGGTGTAGCTCCCCAGTGGGTGGTCTGTGTGTGATGATCACCACCCACCCACCCACCCAGTTGGCCCAAGTGGTTCTCAGTGGGTGGTCTGTGTGTGATGATCACCACTCCACTCCACCCACCCAGCTGGCCCGGGCGGCTCCCTAGTGGGTGGTCTGTGTGATGATCACCACCCACCCACCCAGCTGGTCCGGGAGCTCCCTAGTGGGTGGTCTGTGTGATCACCGCCCACCCACCCACCCAGCTGGTCCGGGAGCTCCCTATTGGGTGGTCTGTGTGATCACCCACCCACCCACCCATTAATTCACTTACCAAACAATTCAGTACCAAATTGCACAAACAACCTCAACCACTATAAATCTAACACACACACACACACACACAGACGAACTTTATGTAACTCTCCATCTCACACACACACACACACACGCACGCATATATTGGACACCTGAAGGAGGGGGAAGAGGAAGAGGTGTGAGCGCCGAGTGGAATAAACATCTCGGGGAAAAACTCATATATAAAGTTCACACTTCCACGAACTGAGAATTGAGCTGAACACAAACACACACCCCCCCCCCGGTCACCAGTCTCTTGAGTGACAGGTCCGGACCAGAGATGAGTGTTCAGGTCACCAGAGACGTTATTTCCTTAGCTCGTCAGGGTCAATGGAGAGACTTTCAACGTGATGACCTATGTTACTGTAGGGTATTTCAGGTCAAAAAGGTCAAAGGTCGTGGGTTAGGTCGTGTTATGTCACCTCCCTCGAGTGCAGCGCGATAGATAAACTATTTTTCCACTGTTGGGAGTTACAAATCGACATCGACTGGTCCAATTTTTAAAGATTTGACCTTAACCTTTGACCTTCTGGATGTAAACACAAAGCAACTCTGGGTATATTAAATTAATTATACTTAATATCTCTTTTAGGCATAATTAATTCCTTGAGTGAAGCGAGAGTCCTATTGATGTATTGGACCCCCTTCATGGTGAGAGATGGGAGGTCAAGAGAGGTCAAGAGAGGTCGAGAGAGGTCGAGAGGGGTAGAGAGAGGTCGAGAGAGGTAGAGAGAGGTCAAGAGAGGTAGAGAGAGGTCGAGAGAGAACATGAGAGGGGGAGGTAGAGAGGACAAGAAGGAAAAAAGGAAGGAGATAAAACATAACATGAAAGGAGGAAGGGAATGAGATAAGAGTATGAAAGGAAGCGAAGGAGAGGGAGAAGGAGGGAGGGTGAGAGGAATGGAGGAAGAAAGGAATGAAGGGAGGGTGAGAGGAATGGAGGGAGAAAGGAATGAAGGGAGGGAGAGATGGAGAATAAGGGAGGAAGGGAAGGACCAAGTGAGAGAGGGGTAACTCACCTGTCTGGGCCGTGGTGTAGTAAGAGTCGCACTCCACGGTAAACATGCCACTCTGCACGGCGTCCAGGTGCATGATCCTCTTGTGTAGCTTCTCCGTCTCGTGACACCCAGACCGTGACACGTCCGGGAAGATCTGTAGCCTGAGAGGAGAGGAGGGAACACGTCAGTATACTGTATGTGAGACAGACAGACAGATAGACAGAATGATTCCTTCTTCCTCTTCCTCCTGCTGCACCTCCTTCTTCTGTCGATCCTCCTTGTCGTTCCTTCCTCCTTTCCCTATACTTCGTCCTCCTCTTTCTATCCTTCCTTCCTCCTCCTATTCTTCCTTCTCCTCCTCCTCCCTCTCCTTTCCTCCTCTCCTCCCCCTTTCCTCCTCTCCTCCCTCCTCCCTCCCTCCCTCCCTCCCTCCCTCCCTCCCTCCCTCCCTCCCTCCCTCCCTCCCTCCTCCCTCCTCTCCTCCCCTCCCCTCCTTCCTTCCTCCCTCCTTCCTCCCCTCCAGGCTTCACCACCTCTACATCACCGCCAGTCTTCCCTCGTCACTAGCAGGCCGTAAACACAAGCCTAACTCCCGTACTATAAAGAAGAAGAAAATCGACGTCAGCATGAGCAATCAGCTGCGTCTGGCGATCTTCCACGCCCCACAATGTTGACTCGTTTATGAAAATTTACACCACAGACGATCTTTCGTTCGCCTTCTGCCTACACTGGCGTTCTCATTTAAAGGGGAGGATAATTATAATAGATATTCGCGTGACAGATTCCACCAAACACCTGAACGATGGTGTTAATTAATATTGTCCAGGTAAAAGTGTTGGGTGCATTGACCAGGTAGGTAGGAGGGGAGAGTGAGAGTCTTACTAGGAGAGGTGTGGGAGAGGTGTGAATCTTACTGGGAGGGAGGGAGGGAGGGAGGGAGAGAGAGAGGTGGGGAGATAAAGTACGTGAGGATAAATAGAGAAAGAAAAACAATAAAGTGAGGAATAACGAGTGAGAGGCAGCTGAAGGGAGAATTATGGAGACATTAATGATAAATATGAGGTGAGGAGAGAGAAAAATAAAGTGATGAAAGAGAACAAGAGAGACAGACAGGAATGAGATTAAGAAATAAACATGAAACACAGAGTAGGGGAAGATGAGAAGATAAGAGAATAAAAGAAATACAACAGGAAATGAAGAGAGAAAACTGAGAATATAAGGAAAAGGGAGAAGACAGTAAATTAAGGAGATGGGGAGAGTCAATAGAGACAAAGAAGAAGTGGTAAAACACGAGGGAAGGAGAGAAGACATAGGAATAAGAAAGGAGGGGAATAAGAGAGAAAGAAAAAAAGATAATTAGCCTTTAATAATTTTTATCTTCCTCTATCTACCTGCTTCTGACAGTAACCTCGTGAACTTACAAACGTTTCCGCGGTATATGAATAACATCCACACACCCAACATCCACACCACGACATCCACACCACGACATCCACACGATAAAACCCAAAGGCAAGAAACATTTGAAGACATTACATTGAGGGGCGTCCGGCGGTTGATACCACCATCAAAGCCTTGCTAAATCTTCGACCTAAAGTTAGAAATCTTTCAAGGTGTTGCCCGAAGACTTGTGCCCTGCTGCGTGGGGAGTGGGGGGGAGTGGAGGTGGGTGAGTGGGGAAGGAGAGGGACTACTGGGTGGTAAGAGAGAATGAGGAAGTAGATAGACCGAGAATAAATAGGTGGGTGAGAGATAGAATGAACGTGAGGAAGGTGAGGTGAGAGAATGGAGTGAGTGAGTGAGTGAAGAGAAAATAAAGGCCGCAATGGTCAAGAACTAAGCACCAGGGATCCCAATGACGAATGCTTAGAATGCACAAGTCGTGGGTGTAGTGGTGAGGCCATAAAGACAACAGGCCCGGGGGAAGGGGGTTACAGGAGCAGTTTACACGCAAGAGCTGTCAGTTAGAAAGTAAGAGCTGTCAAGAAATAAGAGCTGTCAGGAAGTAAGAGCTGTCAGGAAGTAAGAGCTGTCAGGAAGTAAGTAAGAGCCGTCAGGAAGTAAGTAAGAGCCGTCAGCAAGTAAATAAGAGCTGTCAGTAAGGAAGTAAGAGCTGTCTGTAAGGAAGTATTTAATGAGATCAGATTGCTGCAAGTGACAATTAAACTATACTAAAAATCTGTCTATATAATGTTCTTAAAATAGACGAAATATTCCCCCTTTTTCAATCCTAGACACACAACACAAGTCGGTCTTTATCGTGTCACACCTTCTGCTGAATATATCGGTGTATCGGAGGATCAATTTTCAAGAAGTAATTACAAAGTTAACTACAGTACGACCTTACGCTTTTGATAGGGATAGAATGGTGATGTTGGTAAAGTTAGTTTCGTTAGCCAAGATATCGTGACAGAAAACGATTGTTGACGGTACTTGATAGAGAACGTATATTTGTGTAAGTGGAGATACCATAACAAACCTCTCAGTGTCACTCCCGTACACAATTATTTGAAAATAAACTCAAAACAAAATAATTAATACTATTCACAAGTTATTAAAACATAAGACAATAGTTTACACCACTGTCTTGTTAGAAGGATCCCCTGTAAGAAACGATTGCCAGGCAGGTATCCTTACACCAAGCAGTCGAAATCCTCCAAGGGAATCTTACACACAAATTGTTAATAAAGTAACACCGAACTAACCAAACCTAACCTAACCTAACCAAACCTAACCTAACCTAACCAAACCTAACCTAACCTAAAATAATGTGTTTCCACCCTAAGACAGTTTGTTTACGATAAATTGGTCTCTGGTTGGCTGATAATGGCCTCCTGTGTAGGTTCGTGTTCAGAAAAAAAAAAAAAACGTAAAACCAAAAGTAAGAAAGCTGATATTACTGGAGATAGTTTATTATAAAGATATATTACTCCAGCACAATAAACTGTTACGTAGAGAGACTGAAATAAACCTGTAAAAATAAATATTATCAATTACGTAATCAATTTCAGCCCAGCATCACGATACCAACCAGACATAGACTCGACAGACCATTAACGAATGTAAAATAATCGTCATCTCAGTGTAAATTATCAAGGCTAATTTTACAACATCACAGTGCCTTATTTACACAGGAAAAGTAAACCTTCCAGCTTCAGTTCAATTTCCTCAGTGGCACATATCACCCTCTGAGAGTGGAGACTAAAAATAGGAAAAACGGAAGTGCAATGCCATGAGCGGGCGACATCTTTCCCGCCCAACAACTAGATCTATCTGGGCTCCAATTAACGTGACCGACCAGACATCTCCTGACGTCTCCCCCCCCCCTGCAGCGTCAGCCTCCCTTACTCCATTCCACCCCCCCCTCCCTCCTCTCTATCAACACACAGTAATGCCGCACTGTATAACTAACTATAAAGTACGTGTTTACAAGGTGTGGCAACAGTCCTCCTGAAATACAAAAACGAACTAAACCTATTATGACTCAAAATCAGTATTCATGTTTTAAGAATACATTTCCCTATGTGGTGTTGTTTACGTATATTAGAAGTTCACATCAGTTTCACATTTTTATTGTGAAAATGTAGATAAAAATATATATTAAAGTCTACTGAGTTAGAGGTTCTTCCTTTTAATTTACTTTGTGTAGTTTATTTTCGCTTTTCAGGACGAGAGAGTAATGATGTATGTATGTATGTGTGTGTGTGTGTGTGTGTGTGTGTGTGTGTGTGTGTGTGTGTGTGTGTGTGTGTGTGTGTGTGTGTGTGTGTGTGTGTGTGTAAGGGCCAGTTCTAGTGACGCCAGTAGTCTACACTCGTCGTCTGTGCTACAAGCCTATGGCGCCACCACCACTAAGCATACTATACCATTTAGGAGTTTTACCAAGTGCTGTGATTTTGGGAGGAGAGAGGGCGGAGGGAGAGGGGCGGAGGGAGAGAGGGGCGGAGGGAGAGAGGGGTGGAGGGAGAGAGGGGCGGAGGGATGGAAGAACAAGGGAAAGGAAGTAGCATGAAACAGAAGGACGGGGGATAGGATGGGGGCACGTGACGTAATATCTAACCAAATTATAACAAACTGCAAATTAAAGCTTATGGGATTGACATCATTTATTGCTGTTACTTGTCTAGTCAGCTGTTATCATCATCACAGTTCGTTATATCAGTTCCTTAATGTAAAGTAACACGTAAAGGAAGTTGATCGTCTTTTGTTTATTATAAAGTAACACGACTAAAAAACTGGTTGCATCATTTAATTAACAAAAAGACAATAAAGCCCTAAGCACATAATATGCTTGAAATTACACACATCATCGCCTGCATATAATTAAAATATGATTAACATTAATAACATGGTGTTTTTATATATAGTGTCTTAACATTGCTGAGTCAATGATTGAAAACGAGGAATCAATAGCTAAGAAGGGTGAAAATTGCCATCAACTACCTCCAAGTCCCAGGTCCCCATCCACCACGATCACCAGGTTCCCGTCTACTGCCTCTACTGACGCGTCTCCTTCCCTATGATAATTTCACGCCCCAAGACCTTCAGTCCGTCACTCCTGTAGACGAACATTACCTCCACCCTCCCTCCTCTACCAGCCGCGGCAGCTTACCCTCTCCCACGATCCTTCCCTTTTATCCCTACATCACTCTTTTGTCTCCCTATACCCATTCATCTTCCCATTTAAACCCTCCAACTCCCCCTATATCCCTCCATCTCCCCCTATTCCCTCCATCTTCCCTCTACACCCTCCCCATCATTCTTATGCCTCTCCATCTCTCATTATACCTCTCCATCTCCTCTATGCCTCTCCATCTCTCATTATACCTCTCCATCTCCTCTATACCCCTCCATCTCCTCTATGCCTCTCCATCTTCCCTCTGCCTCCCTCCAACTTTCCTTATACCCCTCCATTTCTCCCCTACACCCCTACGTTTCCCCCTACATCCCTCCATCTTGCCCCTGCCTCCCACCATTCATTGCTAGACACCAGAGGCGCCGCCATCACGTCTGGTCACACACCCATTACTACAGCGGGACCCCCTGCTAGAATATAAACAAACGCTCGGCCCCAATATACGAGCACCAAGGCCACACTGGTCATAAAGGCTCTCCACCAACAATGTACCAACGGATATTTCAACCCAATCGAGACTGGCACTGTAATACTGTCTTGCCACCACAGCGACGGTGAAATGAGTCGTGATGGGGGTGGGGGGGAGGAGAAGAGGGAAGGGGAGGGTAGATCGTTCGACGTTTTTCACCATGAGTGGAGAGGAGTGGCTGGTTGCTGTCTAAAAGTCTCTTGAGCCGAAGTTTATCCATATATATGTTACAGGTGTGTGTGTGTGTGTGTGTGTGTGTGTGTGTGTGTGTGTGTGTGCCACCACCTGCCATCACCTGTCACCACCTATCATCACCTGTCACCACCTTCTCCAGTCACTTACAAAGAAAAAAATGACATCCTAACTTGATCTGACCCAATTTTAACAGGATAAAAATATCAAAGTTCTCAGTGGCCGCGGGTCGACCCCACAATCCACCCTGACTTGCCTGGGCGACGCGCCGTCCATCCTTCCCCGGACGAGAAAAACAAAAAAAAAACGAACAAAATCCCACCACACTTTCCCACTGAACAAAACTACACAGTCAAAAACAAAAGAGAGAACAAAATACCACCAGACCATTGTTTTCATCATCTATATGTCATGTAGTCGGGGAAGAAGAGAAAAAACAAGGTTGGTTTGTAGGTAATTGTGGCTGTGTGTGTGTCAAGCAGCATACGGACACATCTCTGACGGAAGAGAACACCGATACCATAAGTCCTCCCTGCAGCGACTTATACAGTGTTCCCTGGGGCGCATCATGACTACTGGATCCTTGTAGACTCGGGCTAAATCTGAGGAGAATTTCAGAGCAGATTGGAGCCCCCGAAGGTACAATGTACATAGCCCCACCGTGGGTAACATCGACGTCAATACACCAGTGAAGGTTAAAATTTGTTGCCGCTATCCTACTCCTCCTATCCTAAGCCTAATCAGACTTAACCTAACCTAACATATCCCTCGCGGTTTCAATATTAAATCCGGGTACAGTTCCTAGTCCGGATCAGAATACGGGGATTAATCCGGCCCTCCCTAACGAATAGGTTTACCGGCTGGGGTCACATATCATTCTCTTCCTCGTGTTGACCTGCCTGACATACAGCGGCACCAGCCCACCCAGTTCAAACTAAAATGTTGACCACGGTAAATAATGTTACGTGTGTGTGTGTGTGTGTGTGTGTGTGTGTGTGTGTGTGTGTGTGTGTGTGTGTGTGTGTGTGTGTGTGTGTGTGTGTGTGTGTGTGTGTGTGTGTCCCTCACTAATCAGTCCAAGGTTTATAACTCTGGAGAATAGAATCATATAATCCTCACTACTGAACACGTCCGGGACCATGTTGGGATAAAACCACATAACAAGATTCTTCACACTCCTTTACTCTTTGTTGGGACGTACAGATGCAGACAAACGGACGCATAGACTGAGAGCATACATTCCTCTGTACCCCTCCTACGACAAAGTAAGGACAGCTGACCGCTTCACTTCCCTTCTGCAATGCAGCTAAAACACTACCGCGTTCTCTCCGCCCTTATAACCAGCCCCTGCATCATCAGCCGAGATAATAAACACAAGGAACAGTCACTGATAATCATGACAGTGATATCTTACACTAGGCTGCAAATCAAATGGTCCACAATCCCAATTAGTCGCAAGCTATCATTAGGACTGGGTGTCAATCCCAATGGTAGGATTAGGTTAGGGTCTATTAGGACCCGAGGCTCGCTAATACCCTTCTGCAATCCTTGGCAAGAGAAGACTCAAGGAAGAGATTCTAGTTAAGGATTAGAGTTGTGGAATTACCCGAGACTTTTCTCTTCAGATTCTGTAATTACAAGAGGTGTTTTTCTCCTAAAACCTTCACCAACTCTCACTGAAAACATAACTCCATTGTTTCTCACTATTTGGGAGAAAAAGATAACGAAAAAAAAACTATGAAAAGAAGCTTATATCATTTAGTCAGACCATAAGATACACTAATACACAGATGAATTGGAAGGGAAGACATTGTATAGGTAACAGAGGCGTCAGGTGATATTATCCACATTATTTATGAAACAATTGAGCATCGTGAACTCAACCATATTATAGAAGTGTAGGGTTTAATAAGAAGTGTTGTCGTGACCTTAAGGGAAGCTTAGAGTGGTATTTAGGGTCTAAGGGTCAGATAAGGGGCTTCGTTGTGACCTTAAAGAAGTTTCAGGGTGGTATATGGTGTTAAGGAGTTTTTAAGGGTGGATAAAGGGCATTGGACTTACGTGAACCCTAGGTATAGCCCGACCCTGAAAATCCCCAAATCTTACCTGGAATTTACCTGTAGATGGTCTCGGGGGTTGGTCACTACCTAATCTAACCTAACCTGACCTAACCTAATCAGAATGACACAACGTCGAGTGTTATACCCGAGATGAACAAGTTTCTACATAATGTCTGAGACAACAAGGAAGACATAAACTCCTTAACGTCGATGGCTAGACATACACACATGCCCTATATAAAGTTGAGACAGTGGCTACAGTGAATAGACATGTTTTCCATAACGTCAATGGCTAGACAGACATACATGCCCTATATAAAGTTGAGACAGTGGCTACAGTGAATAGACATGTTTTCCATAACGTCAATGGCTACAGATACAACCAGTTATCCCTACAAAAAACGTAAAACACTCAATAAAAAAAACTAAAAAGGTAATACGTAATCGAGTAATTCATACAGCGCTTGTCATAATTCGCTAATGATAAACACCACCAAACAGACAATCACAATGTTTATGAGAGTCCCCCGATAAATTTTAGAAAACGATCTTTAATTTTTCTTTCAAATTAACTACAACATCTTTATTACCTCCATTCAAGCCATTCCATTTTTATTATTTAGTCATATATACACACACACATACATACATACATACATACATACATACATACATACACATTATCGGAGTAACTTTGAAGCATACATACACACACCTCACAACCCCAAGAGCTTCCAGGCCCCCAACGATCCCCTGGTGAGACGGTCTGCTGGCGGTGCTGCTGTCGACACAGTAATGGGTTTTGTCTATCACGAGTACAACCTCTCTCTCTCTCTCTCCCTACCCTCCTTTCCCTCTCCTTCTTTCTCCCTTCCCAGTTCACCTCCACCCCTTCTTAATTTCACCCCCTTGAACCCTCTCTCTACCCTTCCTCCATCCCTGTTAGTCTCCCTCCCTCTTTCCCTTACCCCTCCTTCCCTCTCTCTTTCCCTTAGTCCTCCCCTCTATCCTTCTTGCCCTTAACTCCCTCCATCCATGTAACTCAACCCAAACCCCTCACAATCTTTTCCTCCCTACATCTAGCCCAACTATCAATCCCCCAAACCACTTACAAAACCTCCCTCCCTCCCTCCATCTCATCCAACCTTCATTCCTTCACAACTCCTACTGTCCCTCCTTCCCTCCCTCCATCTCATCCAACCTTCATTCCTTCACAACTCCTACTGTCCCTCCTTCCTTCCCTCCCTCCCTCCCTCACTCTGCTCTATAAACAAAAAGTCTCTGAAACATTAACACTTAATATACACAGTACCACACTCCAGTTAATTCTTACTAAAACAATGAAGTTGTAATAGTTCCGAGATCTCAAATTTCCGACTCATTTACCAGCAAGCAGATGTGGGACCCCCAACTATAAGCTGCTGCGTCAGTGCCTCCGGAGATTCCCACAAAATAAATGGCTCGAGTCCGGATTCACAAAGATTCCGAACCTTAATTTTGTTGGCTAACTACTTTAAAAGAACATATCGAGTTAATGTAAGAGTCTCGTTATAATTTCTAGGTGACATTAGCAGTGGCATACCCAGAAATTTACCAAGGGGGGAGGGAGGAGGAGGAAGCAAACTTTGAACGAAACATACCGAGGTACTGTTGAAATATGAGATTCCGTAATTATTATTTTCTGTACATTCATGATGTTTACCATTCAATTACTGATGCTATTATTATTATTTATTTCATTATCGTTATTATTTTTCCTTTTCTTGCTGTTAAAAAAGGGTTTATTTGGAATAATTTATTAGTTCAAGAGGAGGGATCGCCCCAGTTGTCGTCCCCTTTGGAATACCTATGGATATTAAATGTTTTTTGCGGTTTAGTCACAAGAGCCAACTAGTTGCAGTCTTACATCTCCAATTATGAGGAAAATTTAACGTAAGGGGCTTTGAGAATCCCAGCTGAGTCTGTCCAGTGTTAAGGGCATGGGAAGATGATGTGATCTCGCAGGGTTATGACACAAGTCCCCATTGCTCTATCCATGAAGGCACAAAATTCATGTAACAATAAGAAACAAAAGCGTCACGAGGTTACTGAACAAAATGCAACACCAAAAAAAACATAACACGACATCAAAGCTGTGTCATTAGAGTAGCGCTTTATTTCCTTTAAACGTAGACAAAATAAAAATTCAATAAAAGTAAAATATGTATTCCCACTAACTTGCAAATTTAGAACTATTCTTGCACTCAAAGACAACACACAAGGTATAAGTAACCCATATTAACCCAAACTGTTTCCATATTACCCTTGTTTTCAACGTGGGCGGAGGAAATTCTGTCCAATATTTCTCATACGAAACATTGGTTAATTTCTTTTTACCGGCACCTGATTCATTACCTGATACGGGAAATTCCCCCCGAGGTGTGCACAGCGTTCTGAGCCGCTTCAAGGGGGGAGGGGGGGGGAGATGAAAGAGCCACTCTAAATATTGTACCGTATTTAACGAATGAAGGTTTCCTACGTGCCAAGCAAAAGTAAAATTGCATGGAAAATTTTGTTATTTGCTCACTCATTGGTTCTATTATAAAATGAGTTTTTAGGACCAAATCCATATTTAACACTTGGTACTACTAAAGAATGGCCTGTGAATGTATCTCATAATAAATCTCTGAATATTGTTACCCAAAATAAAGAAAGCATTCAAATTCTCCAAGTCTGATTTTTTTTATGCAAAGCTTCAAATATCTGTATCCCAAAGACTTATTTCACTTATTTTATAATGTTTGGTCAGATTATAGTTAACTTGTACAGTAAATCATTCACAGGAGTGGGTTGATAGAGCACAAATAAGTCTTAACTAACTCAAAATGTAATAAATAGTCAAATTATGAATGTGACAGACTACAGTACAGTACATCAAATCCTTCAAGAGATATATTGATTTCAAGTAGAAACTAACGGAATATGGACATACAGTACTCATAAGACAGTGATATCCCCGTAAGCTAGAATAGTTGGTGCAGAGCTCTTCCGGATATTGAGACGAATTTTCTCTTCCCCAAAAAAATCACATATCCCCAGAATTTTTTCGGGTATAGGGGAAAGTTTTCTGAGAGTTTAAACTACACATATCACATGGAAAGAAGCTATCGCACATCCCCAGAATGTTTCCGGGTGCCGAGTAAAGTATTCCGAGAGTTTGAAACTACCGTATGCATCTCGAACGGACAGATACAGAGCTTCATTTATTTACGCAAACACCACTGTACTGTACACTTACAATATATTGTAAATAAACGAAATAGTATATAAACTACTTTACTGCATTTACAGTACAGTACTGTACCATCTACTGTAGCAGGTGTTACTGTCACTCTCCTCTCCCTCCATGAAGGAGAGATTATATATGCACTTTATACAGTACCATACCATACTACAGGGTATACATACACCTCTACACCCTAACCTACAGTAGGCATACACCGACCTCTCTACTATGTACAATACTGTCTGTACAGTTGGTTAGTCTTACCCATTTTTAAAGAAGAATATACACAGTACAGTATATTAATACAGCCTTTGTGATACAAGCTAATTTCTGATTTTATAAATCTAACTAATAATGCCATACTTCTTATACTGTACATGTGATGCCACTTGAGTGGGAAATAAGAAAAACTAAGTAATTTTCTAGAATAACTCTGCATTAATAAAAAAAAAGGAATTAAGAAGATTATTTTGCTCATGTCCTCCTTCATAAATGATTTACTGCCATAGTTTCTTGAAGAATATTAACAATATTAAGATGATATTATTCCTATGCATATTAAATGAGATTTTGATGAACTATCACACTTAATAATACATTAACAATACTGTATAATCTCTCACCAATATACTGTACTGTACTTTACATCTACAGTATTCTCAAGTTGACGTGAGTGAGCGGAAGTAAGAATGAAAAAATGCTGCATTAAAGTTACGTAGAAAACATTAAATATGTACACAGACAAGAGTGTCCAAGCATTAATGACATTCTCCAATCTGTTAGACCAGGGGTCACCAAACTACGGCCCGCAGGCCGGATCCGGCCCGCGACGTCAGTTCATCAGGCCCGCCGACGGTACTTGAATTTGCTTGATAAAACGTATGGAACACGAGACGTTGTGATACAATTTAAATTTAAATATTATGCGGCCCGCGCTCGTCATTCTTTCAGTTATCCGGCCCACTGTGAAAAAAGTTTGGTGACCCCTGTGTTAGACAAAGGCATTAAATCATATATGAAAGATGAGAACAACATAAGTAACCCAACCTAATAATCTTAACAACGTACCGTACAATAATCTCCCCATCAGATAGATTCCTTGGTTCCCAGAACTTTCCAATACCCAGTACTGTAGCAGGAATTGATTTTGAGCCAGAACAATTCAGGGAAAACTCTCTCCATTCTGGGTATAGGAGCGAGTTTCCGAGGATGAAAATCTGGTGTATTTTCTGGAAAAATTCCCAGAGAATCTCTCCAAACCTCCGTTCCGGGATTTCTGTAAAATTGCATCATGCTACAACACTTCCGCACATTTCCCCACGTGCCGGGCGCATGGGTGGGCTAGCTGCTTGAGTAACTTGTGTGATTAGTTCGTATTCTGCTGCCATTGTACAAGGTTGTTCTCTGGTTCACTGCTGTTTTGGCATACAATTTGTGTTGTGTAGTACAGTACTGTATATCACTGTACTGTACTAGGACACAATCAGCCAAGAATACAGTGTTAAAGTAGTGTTAAGACATAAAAGTGATTACAGTTATGTATACTGTACTGTATATTCAGAAGAGTGGACAGTGAAAGCCTACTGTAGGCTAGTGTTTAGTGATGTATGTATAGTACATTACTGTATACAGTGCATATATAATCCCTCCTTCATGGAGGGAGAGGAGAGTGACAGTCACACTTGCTACAGTAGATGGTACAGTACAGGACAACAGCAGGCCATCCTGTACAGGTATCGTCATATCTACATCACAAGCTCAAGACGAGAGCATCTGCTAGCAGTACAGTACTGTTTATACTGTACTGTATAGTAAAGTAGTAGTACTGGGTATACATTATTTTATTTATTTACAATGGTGTTTGCATAAATAAATGCAACTCTTGTCTGTCCATGCAAGATACTTAGTTTAGACTCTTGTAAGACTTTCTCCAGGTCCGGAAACATTTTGGGGATCTGCAATTGCATATGTCATTGCGAGATGCATAGCGTAGACCATCGGAAACCTTTCCCCGGTAACTGGAAAAATTCTGGAATGTGCAATATTTTCCGGGGAAGAGAAAATTCATCTCGATACCCAGGAATCTCTCCTTCACGGAAGAGCTCTGCACCAATTATTCCAGCTAATGGGGAATAACTGTATTTTATACATATTCATATCTTAATCCTCAAATAATCACTGATTATGTATCTTTTAAATAACTGTTCATCACATAAAACAGTGCATAAGAAATCAAAGGTGGTGTCTATCACCTCTGACTGGCCCCGAGATCACATACATTATATAAGTAAATACTCCTTACATGAACAAGCAACTGTGTGATTAGCATCTCAGGAAGGTTAAAACAAATCATTGACTTCAAGAAAAATTATGACAAACTGTCACAGAACCATACTGTATATAATTATACCAAGAATGTACCACTGAATATTATAATTCCTTCCTTAACTTGAAAAAATACTGGTTGTAGCAGCACTCAGTATAAGTAGCCTGTTCCTGATTATTTCATACATATGTGAAGATTTGTTTTAAGTTACTGGAGTAACTATACACACTGTTACGTAAACAGTCTCTTTACCATTATTTATATCTGAAAATTTTGTTTCATTCACAAAATACTTATAAAAGATATACAAAATACTGTACTACTGCATTAAGTGATTTAGTGGTGATAAAATGAACCAACCTAAGCTACCTAGGTTAGGTTAGGTGTATTAAGCCAGGTTAGGTTAGATAATATTGCATTAATGAGTATAAAATAAAGAACGCCTTGGTTGACATTTATTGAAATGGCTAATATTCCACAAACACCAGCACATGAGCTTTAATCATAAGCTGGGGTCGTTATGAGCCTAAGTCATATGCCAGTGTTTGCGGAAATACGGAACAATTGTCCAGTAGACGAGTACAGTGAGCAGACTCGGTTAAGTTTGGTTCTTTTAGTTAAAATTTTAATTCCACATTTCCCTCGGCTTCAAAACCCAGTTCACCTTTGGTGGGGGTCAACATTAACAAAATATGAAGAGTCATAACTCAATAATTTAATAATTTCTCCAACCTTTCCATATCAACACTGTATGCAGCATGAAAAACTCCATTAAAAAAGTTGTTTTATCGTACCTAAATAATTTTTCGTTATTCGAGAAATTATTACCGGCAGGATTGGAAACATTTCAGAGTACCAGGTACAGCTACATAATGTAATTGGCATCATTAAATGAACCTACCTAACCTACCTAACCAGAGGCTAAGATTCCGGAGTGACCATGCACGGAACTTTATATTGATTCTTATACTGTATTGGGAGAACAAGAAAAACTGAGAAGACTACTTTACTCTAAAGGGATTACATTGGAAATTTATATTATTCAAGTTATTTTCAATTTTCAATTTCACTTCAGCGACTACAAATTCGGGGGGATATATATTTACTTCTTACTCATTAATCTTTTTACTTTTACCCTCTTCGCCACTGATCGGTCACTGAACGATAACATTTAATATATAATTAAGTAAAAAATTATACCAATTGATTCATATTCAGCGGAAGTGCCGACGTCGTGTGATACTCGTACACATGTGCTTATCTTTGTTTTCGTCGGAAACTTATATTTTTCAAGTTTCCTCTTACTCATCGATATCAAGTTTGGTTTCTATAGATTCCTTTATTTTATCGTTGAGTTAGGTTAGGTTTACACACTGGAGTCAAGTAAGGTTAGGTTAGGTTAGGTTAGGTTAGGTACAGTAATTTATTCCTATTCTTTTCTCTATCTTCCCATATAAAAATCAATATAAAGTTCTGTGTATATTCACTACCGAATATTTAACTAATTTATATAAGTAATAATAATGTTTAGGTGAAGCTCAAGATTAAGCAAGTTAGGTTAGGTTAGGTTAGGTTAGGTTAGGTTAGGTTAGGTAGTTTAGTTTAATTTTATAGGCGATAAATCAAAACAAGATTATTATTTACTTTATAATTAGTAAATTTATATCAATTAATACCAATTACATATTAGAAACTGGTCCATTTAGTTAAATTTTATATTCATTCATATTCAGCCCAATTTTGTGCTTCCCCAAACCCCATTTTGACTCATTTCCAACAATAAATAAAATATGACGGTCATTCCAGCTCTTTAAAAACCCGTATCGTCATTTTGTGTTTTACTTTTAATGGCCCTTTAATCATATTTGTTTTATAATTGTTCAGTTTTTACTAAGGTACTGCAAACAAACCCCGATTAAAATCACTGATAAAGCAACTACCTTAAACTGTACAGTATTTGTGTTATTTTCTTACTATAAAAATTCATTATTTTTTGTTTTGAAGCATTGGTAACACTGCTTAGTTAAATGTAAACAAACAACAGAATGTAAACAAACAAAAGTATTTAAAGAGTTAAAGAGTTACTTACACTGTGACTCCCATGTTTGTTTATATTTTGGTGGGGCTTTAAATCGTATTCGACAACATATTGTTTAAAAAAATTAGGAAAATAATTTTAAACACAAATATTTATCTATAACATCTTCTGTATATATTTTATTTTATTTTTTTAATATAATTGGTAAAATCTACTACAAATTATCAGCAAATCCTATTAAGTTTGGAAATAAAAATATAAATATCAGTAGTTCGGCACTTATCGAACATCTACCATGTTTACGTCAGTGGTGGGTTAGTGCTCTCTAGTGAGTGGTGGAGGAACTACCGCCGACCTGCCGCTCCGCTACTGACATCTGTTGAGCTTTGTAAGAACTTATCCCTACCCAGTCCTTCCCATTCCAGTGTTAGCAATTACGCCACCTATCGCGCTGTTACAATTTACTGTTTGAATCCATAAAACAAGCAAAGTGTAAAAATCAAAGATCAGGAATATTATTGTGTTATATTTCTTCACAATTTTAATAATAGTTTCGACTTGATATTTCGAAAGAGGAACTAATGTCAGCTGAGCTTTTACTAGTTAATCATTGGCAATACTGTCAGTCGCTCACTGCGCCGGCCCACTCCACCCGCTGATGGGAAAAGCAGGTTGCCGTTCTTTTTATCTCGATTTTTGATTAGGAAGTGTTTTGTGATGTCCTGTCGATTAGGAACTATACTTCCAGTGATATGTAATGCTGTAGTACAGTGCACGATGTGTTGTGAAGCCAGGAAATGTTTAACGGCGTGTAATTAGAGGGGTATCTTGTGAGCTACGGGCCCTCCCCTCAGCCACATTGTGTACCATTGATCGCGGCTGCAGTAGTGTCCCCTCGGCCAGTGCGAGCGGCGACAGTGACAGTGTAGTGAGGAAGTGATGACAGTGTGTTGTGCTAGGCAGTGATGATTATGGTGGCATGTCTCGCGACGTGTATGGCGGAGGTGGTGGGGGAGCCGGGGTGCCGAGCAGCAGGTCGCCCCGACCCCAGCGTCGCGACCTGAGCTCCGACCCTTACTACCTGGACCAGGGCGGCCACCACCGCGCCCACAGCCCTCAGCCGTCAGCAGCCGCGCGCCGTAGCCGTTCCGCCACCCGTGCCGCATCCCCGACCCTGGCGCTGGACCAAGGCGGGCCATACATGGACCCCCACGCCACCATGGAAGCGGACCGCCGCAGCGGATCAGCACCAGGTACCCACCACCGTAGCCGTAGTCAAAGCCGCAGTAACGTAGGACGCAACTACCACTCTCTGGACCGCGAGGCTCACGACCGTGAGTTTATGCCAATTCGTGACCCCCGAGACCGCAGCATGGAACGAGGGGGCGCTATGGACATTCACGGGGTTCAGGGTGGCCACATGGCCCGCCGTGACCGCTCACTGGACCGCGGTCCTATGCTGGAGGACGACCTCTACCGTGATCATCACTCCATGGGCAGGGCGCGGGCCAGCCCTAACCCGGAAATTAGTGGGCGTCATGGGCCAAGCACCCTCGGGGGCATGGGCCGGGATGGGTATTTCTCAGAACTTCAAATGCACAATTCAGACCTTCAGAAAGAACTCGGGAACTTGAAAAAAGAACTGGAGTTAACGAACCAAAAATTAGGCTCGTCGATGCACTCCATTAAAACTTTTTGGTCTCCCGAGCTGAAGAAGGAGCGAGCCCTGAGGAAGGAGGAGAGTGCCAAGTACTCCCTCATCAACGACCAGCTCAAGCTCCTCAACTCAGAGAACCAGGTAGGTGTCTGCCCCTCCACCTGTGCACTCACCTGTCTCATTGATCCACCCCCTCACTCTACTACCACGACCGTCACAGTATTCACATGTCTTCGTGCGTATAAATGATCTTTGATGTATGAACCATATGTATAAAAATGTGTAAGTATATGTTCTTTACGAGACGTAGATCATGTTAAATCACAATCTCTCACTCGGCGTAACCTACACCTATTGAAATGTGTTCGTATGTCTCCGTGTTTATATGTAATCTATGGAGCTACACACCCATAGGATGTATCTTGCCTTTGTTTACATTATATATATTATTGTTCTTTGTGAAGACATAATAATGTTAATAAACAACGGTTTCTTTCCTCGTGGTCAGTTACATCTCTGTGCATGTACTTTAACACTGCTCCTTGAATAGGTCAGTGGAGTAGGGAATCCCTACTCCACTGACCTATTTGTTCAGGAGCTGAGCTAACAGGATCTGACTCATATTAAATATATTTTTTTGTTAGGTTGTCAAGAGGAAGCTAGATACATGGTTGCATTTGTCTGTACGTTCTTATTTTTTTCTTCATATTATTATAATGGCCTCAATATATTTACTCTTCCAGTTGTCTTGAAACTTCCTTCAGGTTTGACTACATTTAGTTTTCTTAGATTAGGATTAAATACTTCAGGAGTTGGGTTAGGTTAGGATTAATTATGTTATGATAGGATTAGTTGGACTAGGGGTTAGTTGGGTGAGGTTAGCATTAGTTAGATTAGCATTAGTTAGATTAGGTTACGATCAGATAAGGGTTTGGTTAGGTTAAGTTTGGTTATCATAGGGGTTGATTAGATTAATTTAATTTTTATTAGATTAGTAAGAAATTATAATGCGATTGAACTTTGAGACAATCGTCGTTTACTTAATGGTTCCTTGGGATTCATTATAGGTGTTTAAAGTTGTCATTACCTGAACGAGTAATTACAAAATTATCGTCTCAACAAATCATCATAAGTTATTATTTAGAGGGCGAAGCATTATGAAATTATCGTTAACTTAGCGTGTCATTAAAATAATCGTTTATCATTTGCAATTTATTATGCTAATGCCGCGGTCTGCTGGTCGAATTTTCTCGACATTTAAAATTTATTGTAAAAAAAATATCAACTTTATATTATCACCAGTAACTAACAATAATCTACAAGTTATCATGCTAATAACCATAATAATATCAGTTTTCTTAAAGGTTATCATGTTATGCGTGACTTATTATGTGGAGAGTTATTATTTCCCTAGTTAATCCCAGCTTAACGAAGATTGGGGAATGTATTGAAATAATTCCCGTCTCTCCTAGCAACTGAGAACTCGGACTAATCACTAATAACTATGAATTTAGAATGAGTAGTTAATTTTAGCCCCTTCCTGACTTATCCACAGCTCTACTAGGCCCCCCTACCTGACTTACCCAAACCCATTAGGACTCGTCAAATATACTGTAGGACCCCAATCCATTTATCCTGTTACCAGTTAAATGTAATTTGATAAGCCATTCAGAGGTTGATGATCGTCTGTAAATGCAATAAGTAACACCGTCTTTTTTTTCTTTGACTAGATAATTAGCGATAATTTTTAACTCGGACAATAATTTCGGATAATCAGAAGACAGATATTTAGGCTAATTACCCAGGCAATTTCTTATGTAGGATAATCCCTTACCCCGTCATTGTTTACGTCGGTTACAAAATATTTATGAGGGTTACTAGTGAGAGGTTGATTCTGTTCAGATAAAAACCAACATAAATATCTCAAGAGTACTAATTTTTTTTGGTTATTTATTTACTCCTTGCCAGTGGACTAACTCAAGTGACACTGCCAGGCTAGTGATGTTTTTTTTTTCCCAGTCCAAGAGGTGAAATAACATACTTTACGTGTTAGGATGGTGTCTTCTGGGTCTTGTAATCATTGTTTGTTTTTCTCCCAGACACGCACTAAGTATGCAGCCAATGATTTAATACCCATAGTTACGAGCTTAATCACTCTAGCAGCTCACTTTACAACCTCACTTCATGTTACTAGTATGGTGAATTTGTTGAGCGGAAAAATTAGTGGTAAGAGGAGGTAATGAGGAGCATGTAGGGTTGTTTTTTGGGGGGTTAGGTCCGTGTGGGTGGGGGGGTGTATTGAGGAGGCTCTGTCGTGTGCGGGGGAAAAATTATCTCTGTTCGCCAGTCAGTTAGTCAGGAAAGGCGTTCATGGAGCTGGCTAACGCAAGGAAACATGACAGATGAGCAGAAAAAAAATGTTCAAGGGATGAGGAGGGCTGGGGTGGGGAGGAAGGGCGGGATAGGGAGGAGGGCTGGGGCGGAAGGGATAGGGGTGGAGGGCTGGGGTGGGGAGGAAGGGCGGGATAGGGGAGGAGGGCTGGGGTGGGGTGAGGGGAGAAGGGCGGGATAAGGAGGAGGGCTGGGGTGGGGAGGAAGGGCGGGATAGGGAGGAGGGCTGGGGTGGGGAGGAAGGGTGTGCTGGGGAGGAGGACCAGGCGGGGGAGTAAGGTTAGGCTAGAGAGGGGAGCCGGATCGGAGAGCAGTGTCTTGCTAGGAAGGAGAGCCAGACTGGGGAGGGGACGGGAGGGATGGGTGGGGTCGGTGGGGTGGGTGGTGAAGAAACAAGACCATGAAGGTAATTCCAGGTACAGTGTTGCCAAGGCCTTTGTAAGACACACACACACACTCGAGAACAACTGTCAGTCACACGTGGGAAATAATGAGGCGGAGTGCACTCATAACAGGCAGCTCCTACACGGTCCTGCCAAGACACTGTGGGAAATATTTTTATGATACTGTGAGGAGGAGTCTCTCTCTCTCTCTCTCTCTCCCCTTAAGGCACAGCTTTGTATCTTATTCAAGTCATTTTCTCAAGAGGAGTATTGAGCTAATAAGTTAAAGATGAACATGATTTATGTTTCTCTTGCAATTATTAAATTTGGTTTTTCGCCTCAGCTAAAACTGGAGATGAAGTTGGTGTGATTAATGAGCCACGGGTCGTTAAGCCATCAGTTATTGTCTGCTGTGGCTCTCTAAATCTTTCTGGGCTGTCGAGTTCAAGATATCAGTATGGACTTTTGTGTGTTAACTCTTAATATACTTTACGATCCTCATGTGTGTAAAAGATTCTTATGTTAATTTTTAGTTGTATTTGTCGTCTATAAACGTATTTCGTGACGTGACTTTCTGGATGTATTTCGTAGATGACGTGTCTTGACGTCCCCGACCCGCTTACGTCACTAGCTCACCACTAACCCCCTAGCCCCTCCCCCCTTCCCCTATTACAGTCTTATTATTATCCTCACAACGACCCTGATAACCAATTCATGACCAATTTCCTCCTCGAAACTTGGAATGTGGGGTCACTTAACTGGTCGATTCTAGACAAAGGGACTGTTATAACTAGATGTCTTCTGTCAGTCCTCAGTTACAAGATAATATTCTTTATTTACGAGCATTGAAACATTGGTAGTCTGGCGCTTTGAAGTTAGCAGGACCAACCGGCGGAGTTATGAAATATATCTTGATGTCATAAAGTTTGTTAATTGTTACAAAGTGACCATAATGGGTAGTAAATGAGCTAAATATAACCAAGGAAATTTGTACAATACTGCATGTTAGTCACGCCAGGTTGAAAGACAACATTTCAGATATATCCAATCTTATATTCGATACCGGTAGTTGTAAAAGTATTGATTTACTGACTCGTAAACTTATGAAAAAGGGGGAAAAAAGCCAATGGGACCCGACGACTTCCCAAGAGCTGCCGAGCAATCAACTGATTCATAATGATACGTCACGACGAGCACGCATCGCCAACACCATCAGCAGCAGTGAGGCATAAAGTAGGGTTTCTTTCCCTGCTCTCTGGAGGCTACGGCGATAAAACATTTATTTTAAAAGACGACACGAGCAAGCCTAACCTATCCCAAGGACCTTAGATTATTTTTAGGGCAGGTTGGGTTACTGTGGTTCGGGTTGTCTGTTGATATAAATGTTTCAAGGGATCTCTGACCCTCTGCACTCCGGGAGAGAACTCTGTCGCTCTGGGTAGGAAGGAGTGTTGTTGTCATCTGTTTATGGGAAGAAAGTATCGTTTTTGACTGTGGTTGTTAATATTATAGTGAAAGGTACAGGCGAACGTTTAGTGGATCACTTGTGTTCTTCTTAAGACTATTGTGATTATTAAACAACATCAGTTCGGAGTTAGACGACGATTTTAAAGGTAAGCCGTACTCGTGGGTTCTTGGATGACATGTGTTACCTGCAATTACATCCCATTTGGACGATCGTCTGTTTTATGTGATTTAACCTAACCTAACCTGCAGTCATTTAATAATGAATAGTTTGTTGAATTCTGCAGTGTACATATGAATTGGATTTTTACGATCATGTTGCATCCGTGTGAACTGGAATACAAAACGTCAGTGTTGACGGGTTTAATCCAGAATATATGTTTGTGTAGTAGGTACTGTGGAAAATGTTCAGGGTCAAAGTTGACACAAGGCTGTTTTGGGGCACCTTCTTGTGTACCCATAGGCACATTATAAACATCGGTACTTTCCTATTATATACCTGCAAAGAAAAGAAAAATAAGTTAGTCTTTCAACTAACCAAACTTAACCTAATTAAACCTAACCAAATCAAACCAAGCCCAATCTAACCTAAGACCGGAAATTAGTTTTTCAACTCAATTAACCAAGCCTAACCTAACCTAACTAATCTAATGCTGTAACATTTGCTATGTTTTACTCACTGAATCAAGAGATGATTCTGTCTCTAACAACCCCTTTGCTCTTCCTTCATTACACCGCCGCGTTAACACAAGCTTGTTGCGTGTGAGAAACAATCTTGTTGTTTAAACACATGAACAACTAAAAGGTGTGCGTGTGGGTTAACGCTGTTGCGCTTTCATCATGTCTGGCAAAATTTATAGTAAATAAAGAAAATGAGATACTTCGGCTATATAATTAGAGATGGGGAGATAATGGTAGAGATATTAATGGGTAAAATTGAGGGTAGGAGGGCCAGGGGAAGGCAGAGATTGGGATGGATGAATGAAATTAAAAACTGGGTCCCCGGAGAGAGATAAACTCGGGAGGATTTGTACAGACATCCTGAAGTGTGAAGTGATTCATCTGGGTCATTATCCCCTGAACATGATGATACCTTTAATGGTTAGTTTCTAATAGATTTTACTAATTGGACAGGTGATGTTTGAAAAATTCTTGTAGACCACATTTTAGAGGATGTAATTGGTTTCATGTTCGGTAGATTAATGTACAGTACACCTCAAGGGTTAACATTTCAGCTTTAGGTGTTCCATAATAATTCCATCCATCCATCCATTCGTCCATCCATCTGGCTTTGAGATTTCGTTGACGCCGAGAGTTTGTTGGACGAAATGGGAAACGTGTATGCAGTTGGAATGAGACAACAAAACTATATATTTGTTTATGCATCTTGAAAGTAAACGACATGGACTAACCTAACCTAACCTAAGCTAACCTAAGCTAACCTAACCTAAGCTAACCTAACCTAACCTAAGCTAACCTAACCTAAGCTAACCTAACCTAAGCTAACCTAACCTAACCTAACCTAACCTAAGCTATTCCAATCAAATTACCATGAGTCACCAGATTAGGTTAGGTTGGTTTGTGTCGTCTAGAAAATAAACAGTTTGGCTTTTGTGTTCGTGGAGCTTATCCAATATGAGACTATACCCGTGCGCTGGTAGATGTGTTCCATGTTTGCTATCATGTATTGTCAACAGTAGTAAAGTGCTTTGTATGTACTGTATATATAGGAAACAAGGAGTAAAGAAAACAAATGTTGTGTAGTTTCTGTTTTATTTAAAGGCCAAAACAAACACTGAGCCGCGTTTTGTTGTGGTGTTGACTCATCACAAGAAGTTTATGCTCGTGTGTTTTGTTTACGTCGCTTTAAATATACGTAAATAAACAAACATCAGCCAATCAGCGTAAAGATCGTGAGGACGTTGACGATTTATACCAATGTTGATGATTTTTTTTTTGTTGGCATAAGTTATCATATGAAGAAAGCGTGTGTGTATTAGGTTGATTAAATATTGATAAAAAGATTCATATCACAATACTCAGAAGGAATGACTAGTTTAAACTCTCTAACGTGCCTCTTCCTCTATTCCTCCTGCACACTGAACACGTTTTTTAACCCATCTCAGTCCAGTTCCGGTTATAGTGTTGAAAAGGGAAAAAAAATAGGTGAGGTGTTTTGTTCGTGGTAATATTTTCTAACATGGTATATCTTTGCTAGTTGAAGGAGGAGCATCCAACATCGTCTTGGGGGAGAGGAGAGGCGAGGGGGGTGGGAGGGAAGGGGGGAAGGAAGGATTTACCTGTAGGGGATAGGAAGGAGGGGTGGATGGGAGGGGAAGGAGGGATTTACCTGGAGGGGATAGGAAGGAGGGGTGGATGGGAGGGGAAGGGGGAATAATGTTTACTTCGAAGGGATCATTGGCGCTCGTCCAGTGGGTGAGATACACGCGAGTTACGTCACACTAGCAGTCAGGAGAGCCACTACCGTTGAGTCCGTCCAGTAGAGGTGTACAGTATAAAGCACTATTCTCTCTCACGTGTTTAACCTTGTCATAATTTAACCCTGTGATGGCTGATCTCTCTTCCTGGCGTGGGAATGGTTGGGTTGGGTTGGGTGGTTTTTAACGTAGATTGTTAATGATTTATGATGGATATATGGAGATTGATCACTTGAAGATTAGCCCCCCCCCCACAGTTTAATTCACTTAAAATTAACCTAACCTGACCCTCCCCATCAGGTAACATTAGGATATGTAATCATCAGGTAAAATAATGTAGGTGTGGGTTAATGAACAGGTGATCTATGGCAATTTTACCTTATAATTTTGTTAACTCGTATATGGTCCGTTTTGTGTTGCTGCCTTTGAGTTGGGCGTTTAACTTTTAAGAATTATCAGCACCTGTAGCGTCACCTGGCACCTGGCTGATTGCTCTTGACAGGTGCACGATTAACCTCCTTCTCGGAAGTGGATCTCAGGTAACACTGCCTCTACCTGTCGTGCTGCACCTCACACTGCCTCTCCATCCTACAGAGTTCTCCATTGTTCACATTCATAAGAGATCACTCGTTAATCATCTCCCTAGTTAGAGGTGTAACGATGCATCTCACTGTTCTACTTCAACTACAATATAAATATAATGATATAACACGTCGAAATTTCACAAGCATTATATCGTAATAAACTTCATTCACTAAACCTTAATTATGGGGAAATATTACGAATATCTGATAATTTAAATCTAGGAAAAGTAAACAGAACATCCCATGACTTTAACTACTGACAGTTTGGTATGGTGGTGGAATGGTTATTACCCTTGGGCTGTCATTCCATTAGTCACAGGTTCGAATCCCCATTGAGGAAACAGTATGTGTGATCGTTATCCGATGCAGACCAACAGCACGAGTGTAACCATATCACCAGCAGTTAGTCGTAAACACCCAATTGTCTCGCAAATAACCCCGCGATTAATAGAGGGGGGTGTACCTGTCCTATTCCTGAACCGGTGTGTGATGTGTGACGTCAGGCTTAGGTGATAGATGCCCTGGGTTGACCTCTCTCTCTCTCTCTCTCTCTCTCTCTCTCTCTCTCTCTCTCTCTCTCAATGTGACGTCCAGCTTTCACATTAACTCAGCATGTATATACACACTAGTGCAAGTATACAATATACCGTACATAGTGCAGGTATAACAAGCAATGTATACACCAAGACACTGTGACTATACAAACTTATGTATCTTGCTCTAGTGTATGACAAGTCGGTTCAATAGTTACCTTACAATTTTAATTAAACACCTGTGTATATAGAACACAGTTTGGTCATTATTACGGCCAAAGGAAATTGATTATTGATTTGTTGTCCACCTGTGATTACTAATTAACGTGTAAACAAGGTATATATATATTTTACGAAGCAGATGTGAATATAGACATACGAATCGATGAATAAATATGAATAATTAAATCAGAAAATGAATAGTTTTGATTGTATGAATAATTATATCAATTGTAGATGAATAAATTAGTAAGTATGACTAAATGACATTAATGAAGGAATTACTATACATGAAATATTAAATGAATAAAAACAGGTTGAATGAACAAAAGTAAATAGAACAAAATTAGATAACAATTACGAATAGTCATATAAATGATAACTATTGTATAGGGATAGCCTTCCACCAGCGAGTCATTGAATAGTTAGGATAGGATAGTATCTCTTAATATTTAGATTCACTTGAGAGTCTTACGGTAAAATTTGGTCCCATTTGGATAGGTAAAAAAAAGTCACCCAAATTGAACCATTTCTTAAGTTGCGACGTAAAAATGGTAGGAAAATGTCTTTGAAATTGCATTGGGACTTTATCGTTCTCTCCCCGTTAGGTTAGGTTAGGTTAGGTATTAATTTAAATATGTAGGTTGATAAATTATTACACATAAGCTAAAGGAGTATTTTTAACACGTATTTAAACAACAGCTATAAATTACACATATGTAGGCTAAATATTACACATATGTAGCCTAATGACACATCACACATATGTAAGATAGAGAGGGTAGTTAAGGAGGTAATTAACACTGATTAATTGCTTGGTGATGGAGGCTTAAGTACATCAATTATAGAAGAGGAGGGGAAAGGCTATATCAATCTCTAGTACTAAATCCCTCCCGTGTACTATTCTTGGGACAGGAAGGGGAACACCTCTCCCATCCCCCCTTCCATAAAAAACATCCCCTCTCTTTTATACCTCCTCTTCTTGGGAGAGAAAGAGGGAAAGGAGGAAGTGTTTTGGTGGGCTACAGTAAACTTAATGCTCTTCCTTTCCTCTTCCATCACTCTTTTACTGTTCCTTGAATGTGAAAGGGGAGGATTTTAGAGTAGTGTGCGTGCGTGCGTGCGTGCGTGCGTGTGTGTGTGTGTGTGTGTGCGTGCGTGCCTGTGTGTGTGCGTGCCTGTGTGTGTGCGTGTGTGTGTAGGCGATAACGTCAGAATGAAGAACATGATAAAAGTTTGATTTAGACGGCAAAGTATAACAAGAAACGGGTTTAGAAAGTATCAAGAGTCGGGTATAAACGACAGAAAATATTTACTCAAAAACAGCTGGGAGGACGAGAGTGTGTGTGAGTCAAGAGTCTAGGCAGCACGTGAGGAGGTGGAGATGCAAGCGACAGATCTTAAGTTCCCTGACGGAGATAAAGGCGGTAACATTACGTCCATGGGGGGGAGAGAGGAAGACCTACCTGCTGGGGGGGCTGTGGAGGAGCAACAACAGCAGAAGGACGTGTATTGATAGGACTAGTGAGGGAGGGGAGAGGAAGGTGTGTTAGAGAGACAAGGTTGCCCCTGACACTCACACTATCACCAGTATTAAGGAAGGGAGGAGGAGGAGGAGGAGGAGGAAGGAAGGGAAGCCAGGTGTAAGATAAGATAGGAGTTGTAACATGATTTAGGCCATCAGTTACCCGGCCAGCCAATATACACTCAGCTCTCCATAACACCTTAATACCTGCGACACACACACCCACACACACACCAGTATTGCAGGATTAAGTTACATCATCAGGTCCACCCACTCTGGCCACTACAACCCGATCCTACGAGAAGCGACTGTCCTCACCTTACCAGTCTCTCACACACTTAAGTCCAAGCTCGGGGAGAAAATACTCAGCCCAAGGGTTAAGCATGAGTCACATTTGAGTGCTCAGACTTCCCTCCTCCCACACACGGGTCGACCTCCGGCCTTCCAGGAAAACGATGGCTGTCTAGTTTGGCAGAGGTTACACACACACACACACACACACACACACAGACGCAGACTACAACCGCCCACTCATACAACGCAGATAACAACCACACACACATACACGACGACTTCCCCCTCCACACACACACACACACACACACACACACACACACACACACACACACACACACACGTACGTTATTCTTCGATAGATTGAAACTTTCAGTGAATAGGTTTCCCGAATTTTCTTCACTTGCGTCTCTCCAGGGCTCATAATAGCTTCAGTTACAACACAATGGATAATTTTTTTTTATTTCTCCGCCGTATTTCACTCACAATGCCTCGAGGTTAGGGTTAGGGTAGGGTAGGATAGGGTAGGGTAGGGTAGGTTAGGGTAGGGTTAGGGTAGGGTAGGGTAGGGTAGGGTAGGGTAGGATTGAGTGGGTTGGGTTGGGTTTGGTTGGGTTTTGGTTGGGTTTTGGTAGGGTAGGTTAGGGTAGGTTAGATCAGGTCAGGTCAGGTCAGGTTAGGTTAGATTTCGTGTTCTGTTTTTTACTCAGATTATTTCATGAATGTAACTTAAAATCGGCACAACTCATTGCTTATAGTAGCTTGAAATCGGCATCTTGTAAAGCTTTTCAGGCGTCAGATTTATCCCGAAATCCTTTTTAGCTTTTAGTTGCCTGAAATCGGCACAATGGTTAGTGTTTTAAGATGAGTTTTACCCAGAATGCCTCTTGAGAGTTTTATGACCCCAGCCAGCGCTGTTAGTCGTTTGGGGGGGGGGGGGAGAGATCTATACTGGACTACATTGGTCCGTCTGTCTGCCCGTCTGTCGGTCTGTCTGTTTCCCTCCCTTCTTCCTGCCTTTATCTCTGTCCACTATTCTATTCGTCTGTCTGTCTGTCTGTGTCTCTGTCTGTTAGGATAAGGGAGGTAATACATACATGCACTGTACTTCTTTGTCCTTAACGTCAATTATCGGTTTATTCTGGTCTCTCTCTCTCTCTCTCTCTCTCTCTCTCTCTCTCTCTCTCTCGTGGTGTTGGGTGGCACTACCTCGAGTAATCAGATGTGTGTGGGTGGGTGGGAAGGTGTGGCACTGTGGCACGACGAACACCACCTGTTAGGGGTGGGGGAGGGTTGGGGGTTGATGGAGGGAGGGAGAGTAGGGAGGGAGGTGAGTCAGTGGTAGAGAGAGGGAGGGGAGACGGGTGGAGACGGAGGGGAGACGGGTGGAGAGGGAGGGGAGACGGATGGAGAGGGAGGGGAGACGGGTGGAGAGGGAAGGTTGCTGGGAGAGAAGGGAAGGAATGGGGATGAGGGGAGGGAAGAAAGGGAGGAAGAGGGGGAGGAGACGGTTAGTGATAGGATTAGGGAATGGAAGGAGGAGAAAGGGAGAGATAAAACCTGTGGATTAATGTGTGTGTGTGTGTGTGTGTGTGTGTGTGTGTGTGTGTGTGTGTGTGGAGGGATTCTGTGTGTAAATATTTAACCATCTGAGGTTAGGGTAAGACATTGGAGGAAAATAAATAAAAATGGAGATAGAGAAAAAGAATAATAGGTAAAGGAGAATAAAGAAAAGAATGAAGAAACGGGAGAAATAAATGAAGAGGGAAAAATAAAATAAAGAAAATAATGAATGGAGAATAATTAAGAAAGATAGAACTATGAAAGAGAATAATTAGAGGAGAGAAAATTAAGAAAAGTGAATATTTAGGAGGGAGAGAATCACGAAGGAGGGAAAATTAACAAAAATGGAGATAATTAGGGAAATAAAATAAAGGAAGGAGGTAAAGGAATTGGGGAAAAATGAATAAGAAAGAGGAAGAATATAGAGGATAATAATGTTGGTAAATGGGGAGATGGAGAGGAGGAAGAGGAGGAAGAGATAAAACAAGAACAAGGAAGATAGGGGGGGGGAGGAGGGCCAGGGCCACATGTCACTGGGATTAGGTCATAAGGGAGGACCACGTTAAAAGAGGTCTCTTGGTCTTGGGTCGGGGGGCATCATGAGTCGACCTAACTGCCACTAAGTGCTACAGTAGGCTGGTAGCGGCTGGTGCCTTGATTCTTGGCTACCACCACTACTACAACCACTACTACTACTACTTTTTTCTTTTTTTTCTACTACTACTACTACTACTACTACTACTACTACTACTGCCACCACCAACACCGCCACCTCAAAGGAGAGAGTAGATGGGAGTGAAAGAAACAGTGAGTAAATTAATAAATTAGTGAGAGGAAGATGCGGGTGAAAGAAATCTCTCTCTCTCTCTCTCTCTCTCTCTCTCTCTCTCGGAGCAAGAGGATGTTAGACAAGCAATATCTCGGGGCAAGAGGGAGCAAAAGAACAGAGACTTAAAAAAAAAACATGGTCGATATTACCATGTTATGAAGCCACCGTAACACCCTTACCTCACCCCACTGTGTGATATTTCTGACCCACATACACCCCCAATTCCACCCCCACGCTCTTGCAGGTTAGGTTAGGTTAAATTTGTCAAGGTTTGGTTAGATTAGGTTCCGTGTACAGGTCCCTCCTCCTCACCCTATTTCTCTAAACTGGTTCCGTCTCTTCCATTCCCACACTCCCTCCTTCCTCTCTCCTCTCTTCCTTTATTACCTCCTTCTCCTCCCCCTCTTCGTCCTTCTTTCTCCCTCCCTCCCCCAACCTTCTTCCCCCCTTTCCCTATTATTCCTTCTATCTCTGAATCCTCCTCTCTTCCTTTCTCACCTTCTCTTCAGACCTCCCTCTCTCACTCTCCCTTTCTCACCTCTTCTCCCTACCTCCCACCCCCATTCTCCCCAGCTGGGGGCGTCTACCAAGATTATTGACTTATCGACCAGTGCCGTAACCCCTCCCTCTCCTCCTTCTCTCTCCCTCTCCTCCCCTCCTTTTATCTCCCCTCCACCCATTTCTTCTGCCCTCAAATCTCCCATTTCTACCCCCACCCTTCTCCTCCTCCTCCCATTTCCTTCAGCCTTTCCTCCCTCCTCCTCACACATACACAATCCCTCCTTAAACTCCCACGCTGTTCCTTCACTCCCCTCCTTGTTTCTTCTCCCCTCCCTCTCCCTCCCTCCCCTCTCCCCCCCTTCCCTTTCTCCCCTTCCTCTCCCTCCCTCACTTTTTCTCACTGTTCCTCTTCCCTCAGTTTCCTCCGCCTCTTAAAGTGTCCCTCTACCACTTATGTCAGGCGTCCACTTAACCAGGATTAAAAGTCCACACCTCTGGCCTGTCCTGGTGTGGTTGTTTAGTTCCCTCACACCTCACTGCTGCCTCACAACTCGCTTGCCTCATTCCTCACCTCCTCACTCCCACACACACTTCACTCCCCACTCAACTTCCTCACCTTCCCCTCTCACCATTCACCACTCCCTTACCACTCATATCCTCTCATCTCCCTCCCTCTCCCTCCCTCTTAGTGTTATATGTAAATTTATCGCCGGTTCCCTCTTAACGCGTTCACAAGGGGGTCGTCTCTGGCTAAGACCTCCCTCTTTATGACCATTGTTCTAGCCTCATCTGGTGTTACTCTCTTAGGTAGGTCGTCCGTCGGTCGCTAAGACCTCTCCCCTTTTGAGCCAGTTCAGCAGCCTCTTGGATACCATCTTTCTCCTTTCGTTCTCTTATTTCTCCTCTCCTTTACCCATTCCATTTCCTCAAATTCCTTCTCTTCCTCCTCTTCTTATTCCTCTTTCTCTTACTCCTTGTTCCTACCTCTTGCCTCTCCTCGCACTCTTTCCTTTCCTTCATTTCCTCTTCTTCTCTCACCCTCCTCCTGTCCTCTTACCTTCCTCTACTCTCATGCCCTTTTCTCCTTCTCCTCTCCCTCTCCTCTCTCTCTCTCCCTCTCTCTCCCTCTCCCTGGTAAGCTTATCGCCAGTACGCGTCTCACCAGTAAGCAAGATGAATGTTCCATCGCCCACGCGGAATCTCCCACGCCCACGTCAGGAGTCCTTCCCCACACCTTCGTTAGTAGTACTTCCCCACACCCAACCGAGGTTTTCTGTGCCCACGTCATGAAAATACATAACTAGCACCAGCAGCCAACGGCATGAACAATCAGCAGCAACTAGCATGTCTTTCTACCCGGCTGTTACACGATCATGGAAGCCAGGTCAGGCGAATGTTTCTCTTGCTCTCTGCTTACACTGGCGAAAGACTTCTCCTCCCATCCCCCCCCCCTTTCTTACCCCTGAGGCGTTATGTCTGGTGTGCTGTATAGTGTGTGTGTGTATGTGTGTGTTTTGCTCCTATGTTTATATACCATCTCGCGCCTACAATCTTGCGAGTCAAATTTGTCGACGCTTTTAACCCAACCCAACCCAACCCAACAGCTCTCAGTATTTATCACTTGGTTGACTGTTGTTGCCGGCGTAAACCCCCCACGAGTAAGGTGCCGTCAACTGGTGCCTTAAGTGCTCTGAACATTAAACAAAATTGCTACAACATTTCTTACCATAAAAGTTCTTCAGTACCTCTCTCATTACTTCTCACCATGCGATAGTTACATTTAGCGGAAGTGCATGTGAATAGTGCATGTGGATAATGTTGTAATGTTTTGTATGTTGTTAGTATATGGCTTTGTTATCTCCTGTAATAAAGGTGTTCGTTAAGTGTTCGTTATGGGTGCTCGTTAAAGATGTTCACTACAACGAAGCTTACAACAACACTATGGTCAAGATATTAAATTACAGATGAATCCAGGTGGACCGGTGTGGATAGTCAGGATAGCTCTAAACTCTAAACGTTCGGGTGGACCAATATGAACCGGTTTTAATGGACCACTATGGACCTATATCTCTTACTGTACACACTTGGTTTGGTCTATGGTGGATCAGTGGTGATGGCTGTGTACCCCTCACTGGACCAAATGTGAGCCACGACACACCAGCTGTGGTCAGTACATGCAAGATTATTGACCTATCGACCCAGCTCTTGGGGAACTGACACCTTGGCTACCTCCTCTTCCTCCTCCTCCTCCTCCTCCTCTTCTTCCTCCTCCTCCTCCTCCTCCTCCTCCTCCTCCCTCCTCCTCCTCCTCCTCCTCCTCCTCCTCAATTTCTCCCTCTCTCTCCTCTTTTATTCTTTTCACGTTTAATATCTTATCCTTCTTTACACTATTATTTGTGTGCGTGTGTGTGTTCCCGCTCCTCTCCCGCCCCCACGCCTCTTATACGCCCCCGCGCCTCTCAATGTGTCCCCATGCCTCTCCTACCTTGCACTTCTCCTACGCCCTCCCCACCTCCCCCACGCCCCTCCATGCCCCTCCCTTCCCCCCACGCCCTCCCCACGCCCCTCCCCGCCCCTCCCCCGCCCCTCCCACGCCCTTAAACCTCGTGCATTTTTCCTTTCTCATGCATTGTTCCTTTCCATCTTTGGCTTTCCCGCCCTGCTCCTTTCCCACGAGAGAGAGAGAGAGAGAGAGAGAGAGCTCAGTTCAGCCCATCGTCCACAACCGTTAACTAACTCCAACACACAACAACTTCATTTGGTCTGCCAGTTGTAGGTTGAAATTAGGAATATCGGCTGTTGTTAAATTTTCCTTCCTTTGTTACTGTGATACTTATGTTTTAGCTAATTAAGTATCAAAGTTAATTATGTATTTATTTTGATTGATTTATATTCTTGGTATTGACTGAGTTGTTTGAAAATACCTCTCTCTCTCTCTCTCTCTCTCTCTCTCTCTCTCTCTCTCTCTCTCTCTCTCTCTCTCTCTCTCTCTCTCTCTCTCTCTCTCTCCTTACATACCGAGCTAACATAATCTATGAATATTACATTTTTATGCTTAAAGAGAGAGGCTGACTTTCTCCTCCTTTCTCTTGCCTATTTATCTGCCTTTCCTTCCTCCCCCCTTGAGATAGATTGAAATAAGAAAGAAAGAAAGAAAGAAAGAAAGAAAGAAGCAGAAGAGACGTGGTGACTGGATATGAAAGCAAATAATCTCTCAGTCGGTGTATGGCGGGGTATGTGTGTGTGTGCTTTCTTTCTTTGTTTCTCTGTCTGTCTGTCTGTCTGTCTGCCTGCCTGCCTGCCTGCCTGTCTGTCTGCCTGTCTGTCTGGTCTCCCCGGAGTCGCTTCTCACTCGACATTAATAAGAGAAATCTCAGGAGATGAATTTTCTTGCCGTGTCAAAAGTTCCCTAAGCTCAAGGCTCTTCCATTAAACATACCTTCAGGGTGCTCACTCTTCCCCTGGGCTTGGGCCCTGACTTAACTCAACTTAACCTAACTTAACTTTATTTAACCTAATCTAACTTATCGTAGCCCTAACTTGGCTTCACTTAACCTAACTTAATTTTACCTACCCCTAAGTTGATGTAACCTAACTTGACTTAACTTTACGTTGCCATAACTTAACTTAATCTAACTTAACTTTATGTACCCCTAATGTGACTTAACTTAACCTAACTTAACTTGATGTAGCCATAACGTGACCTAACTTTTCCTAACCTAACTCTATGTTCAGATACAGGTATGATTCCAGGAGTTGAAACCAAAATACAGACTAAGTACATTTATGTAACTTTTAATATTTTGTTAATGTTTTTATTTAATTTTTCGTCTCGTTATCAATTATGAATTTTAGTTATTAATGTTATTTTTTTCTGTTCTTTTCAGGTATGTACTCGAGGAGGAAGTATGTACTCAAGGTAGAAGTACTCAGTCTCAAGGTAGAGGTACTCAGTCTCAAGTTTATAGTATTGAGTCTGAAGGGGGAGATTTTTTTGTGATAGTAGCACTGGTGATAATGGTGGTAGTAGTGGTGGTAGTGGTAATAGTGGTGATAATGGTGGTAGTAGTGGTGGTAGTGGTAGTAGTGGTGATAATGGTGGTAGTAGTGGTGGTAGTGGTAGTAGTGGTGATAATAGTGGTAGTAGTGGTGGTAGTGGTAGTAGTGGTGATAATAGTGGTAGTAGTGGTGGAAGTAGTGGTGCTAATGGTGGTAGTAGTGGTGGTAGTGGTAGTAGTGGTGGTAGTGGTAGTAGTGGTGGTAGTGGTGGTAGTAGTGGTGGTAGTGGTAGTAGTGGTGATAATAGTGGTAGTAGTGGTGATAGTGGTAGTAGTGGTGATAGTAGTGGTGGTAGTGGTGCAGGAGGTTGTATCAGTCTCTATAATTGGAATACCTGTACATGTGGTGAACCCTGGTTGGAATTCTGTGTCCAGGTCACCTAATAAAGCTGAGGTCTCTCTCTCTCTCTCTCTCTCTCTCTCTCTCTCTCTCTCTCTCTCTCTCTCTCTCTCTGCTACTTTTCCGTCATGAATACATTGTGAAAGAGAGAGATAGAGCAGAATAAAGAGAAAGGAGAGAGAACCTGGGAGAGAAAGATAGAAAACTGAATGGGGAGAGAGAGAGAGAGAGAACGAGAGAGAGAGAGAGAGAGAGATTAATGTAAACACCCTGCTCGGATATTCCCCAAGCCCCTCCATCATACTCCGCTTGGGCCTGCCGGCGTGGGCGTGTGGGCGTGGCTAAGTTAAGGCGTGGTTGAACGAGGGCGTGGCTCAGTGAAGGCGTGGTTGAATGAGGGCGGGGCTTATTGGAGGCGTGGTCATCCTTAATACGGTGCCAACCTTAGTACAGTGCCAGGGAAGGGGCGGGAGGGGGGGGCGGCCTCACCAAACAGAGAGAGAGAGAGAGAGAGAGAGAGAGAGAGAGAGAGAGAGAGAGAGAGAGAGAGAGCATCTGCAAGACCTCACCTCCTCACTGTTTACAAGAGGCGATATGAGACTGGATAGAGGAAGGTGGGGATGGATAGAGAGACGGTGGGTGTGAGGGGAGAGGATAGTGAGACAAGGTTCGGATGGATGTAAGCCAGGCCATGTGTCTAGAGGATTTTATTCAAGGTGGATAGACACTGGGCTAGATGACTGTTGGCTAGATGGGTGGATAAGGAGGTTGGTTAGGTTAGAGAGATTGTTTGTTGGATAGATGTTGGGTACTAATGGATATAGTAACGCATGTTGGTGGATATAGGTGGGATCAGATGGATAGATGCTAGATCAGATGGGTAGAGGATGGATAGATGGATAGTGAAGTGAGGTTAGGTGGATAGACTGATTGAAGGGATAGACAGTCCTAGTTTGAGGGATAGAGGATGGGGGATAGGCGTTTGCCGTGAAGATATTATAGATGGACAGAGAGGAATGACCCAGAATACACGGCTTGTAGGATTGGGAGGATAGAGAGGCGAGCGGCTAGGAGGAGGAGGAGTAGGAGTCAGCTGTGATCCCGACAGGACTTTATTGGAAAGGTGGTTGGTGTGGCGGAGATGGGCGCGGTGCTCTCTCTCTCTCTCTCTCTCTCTCTCTCTCTCTCTCTCTCTAGACAATGATTGAGGAAGACAAAGATAAGTAGTTTGAGAGAGAGAGAGAGAGAGAGAGAGAGAGTACACAGCCATTCGAGCAATAAGCTAACACCACGTGGAGGGCAGCCTTGATGGTGCCAGAGAGGCTGGGATGTGTGCCAGATAGGAGTGCCACGTGTCTGACTAGTGCCATCTCTCTAAAACCCTCCACTTCAAGTATTTTTCTCCCCAGGATGAACAATGAAACCACTTAACTCCAAATTATTAACCATACAAAAAAAAAGTCCCCTTAAAACCCCCTTTGTGATGTAAGAGTGTAATTAGTTTTTTTTTGTATAGTAATTTTAGGTTAAAGTTTATCATTTTATTCATTAGTTGATTGTTAATGTTTGTTTGTTTTGTAGAGCTGTATAAGGTGTTGGTGGTGTGGGGTGGGTGGTGTTCATCCTGGGTTACGTAAGTGTTGGCAGGTGTGTGGTGAGGGAGGAGGAAGGTGAGTGAGGGTTTGTTTATATTCTGACGGTCACGTGTGTGTGTGTGTGTGTGTGTGTGTGTGTGTGTGTGTGTGTGTGTGTGTGTGTTTGCGTCTGCGTGTGTGTGTGTGTGTGTGTGTGTGTGTGTGTGTGTGTGTGTGTGTGTGTGTGTGTGTTGATTAGAAACAGATGTAATTGTTAAACATTTTCATGGTTCAATGTGTTAATTTAAATTCGTTTTCATACATACATACATACAGTCATACATACATACAGTCATACATAAATACATACATACATACATACATACATACACGTGGGCGGACATCAGCTGTTCCCGTCAGACACGTGATATAGCTAGCAGTGCCTCCCGCCTGGTCGAGTGCCAAGTGCTGGTGCCACACTCTCTACACAGTGCCATCGATCCACAACACTGCTAGACATCATGGCACTTTTACGGTAGTCTGGGATTCACTCCAGGCGGGATGGCACTCTAAAGCCTTCATGAATGAGTGTATGAGATTGTATGGAGTGAAAGTGTATGAGTGCATGAGTGAGTGTATGAGTGAGTGAGTGTATGTGTGATGGTGTATGAGTGAGTATATGAGAGTGTATGAATGACTGTATGAGTGTATGAGATTGTATGGAGTGAAAGTGTATGAGTGCATGAGTGAGTGTATGAGTGAGTGAGTGTATGTGTGATGGTGTATGAGTGAGTATATGAGAGTGTATGAATGACTGTATGAATGTGTGAGAGTGTATGAGTGAAAGTGTATACCAGTGTAGTTGGTACTGCACTGTATTACCTTCACTTCCTTAACGTCAAAAATTATCTCCCCATTGACAACTAGATGGTTCACGGGAGTCGAACTAGAGAACCTAAGGACGGGAGACGAATGTTGTATCCACTCTGCCCCCCTCCTCCCTTCTCTTGTGATCCGTAAAGCAGCGGAGGAGGATGTAAGTGTCCATTGCTCTTGGTTAGGTTAGGTTAGGTTATGTTATGTAAGGTTAGGTTAGGTTATGTTATGTAAGGTTAGGTTAGGTTAGGTACGGTTAGGTTAGGTTCGGTGGTCAAGTTGAACTACACAGCCTCACAAAATGTCAATGTGGAGGAGATGATTCCATTGATTACACCCAAAATAAACCTGGGCTCCAGATTCTCAAAGGTCTGCACGTTGAATTATTGACCACAGAGAGAGACGTGAAGAATCTACTTGGTTTGGTGGCTGGTTGGCTGTCTTAATGACTCTCTAGCTGTTTATTTGTCTGTCTGTCTGTCTGGCTCGGTGGCTGGCTCATTTACCCCAAAATATTTATGGTATAAGATGTCTCGTCGGCCAAGATATTGTGTTGTTATGGCAGCATTAGTAAACAAAGATGGCAGCAGTTAGAAACACACACACACACAGATGTTGTGGTAATGTTGGTACCCCTGATGGTGACGTAGGCTCCTTTCAGAAGAGTTTATAGAGTCATTTATAAGTGGTCAACTGTGTGATCTTAACTATATTCCAATATTTTTGTTTGAAGTTAGCTCGGTTTTATATATTTCAACTTGTAATTTTACATTGAATTAAAGTTCCACGAGCCTAGATGTCCCTTAAATACACTGTGCATAGAGACCCGAGGATCTTGTCTGTTAGTACAGACAATTCTCTTCTCTTCCTGGCATCAAGAGAAGAGATAACTTGGTCCTGAAAGTGGCCAGAGGACCATGAGAAACATTTTTCCTGAACATCTCTCATCTCTCTCGGGAGCAGCAGTAAGGCGGACGCTCTCTCTTTGTCTTGGGGAGATGAGATAGAGTAATTAGAGCAGCCAGCACTATTCTTGATGGCTCTGCTGGAGGTGATTAGTGTAATTAGAGGCTCTAGGTGGTTAAAAATAATTAGAGCAGGAAGAATTAGAGCAGGTAGCACTATTCTTAAAAGCTCTAGATGTTGAAGAGTAATTAAAGTGGGAGGAACAATAGGTGGTTGAGTAATTAGGTGAAGTGAGGTGGATTTAGGTAAAACTTAAGGTAGTATGGACGTAGAGTCGAGAAACTTCAGGAGAGTTGGGAACCCTAATGTCACTATCTTTTGAGGTTAAATGATGGGATTGGATTCCTTTTGTAGCGTAATGTATTGCCTATGGTCATGGTGTTGAGCCCCCCCCCCACCCCCCTCTCCTCCAGACAGTCTTTGTAAATGTTATGAGGATTGATGTAGTTTCTCTGTCTGTCTGTCTCTTTGTCTCTCTATCTCTGTCTCTTTTTCTCGAGTTGGACCTTTTCCCTCTGTAGGTTTTTTGAGGAATGATTCTCTCTCTCTCTCTCTCTCTCTCTCTCTCTCTCTCTCTCTCTCTCTCTCTCTCTCTCTCTGTAGGTGTCAGGGACTTAATATAACTTGATCATCTAAGTCATAATAGTATCCAGTGTTGTAATTTAATCTTGCGTGAGGTGGTTGGATCCGCAGGTATTAAGTAAAGGTCTTTTGGAAGCTACTGGGAATTTAGTCTTATTTGTGGTGAGTTTTGTGGCAGAAATATCAGGGCAATTATTTAGGGTTTAGACTTTGGGGTATAGGTTAGAGTAATTATTCTATGACAGGTGTGGTTTTTAGGTATTTTAAGTACAGGTGCAGTAATTATTATATGACAGGTGTGGTTTTTAGGTATTTTAAGTACAGGTGCAGTAATTATTCTATGACAGGTGTGGTTTTTAGGTATTTTAAGTACAGGTGCAGTAATTATTATATGACAGGTGTGGTTTTTAGGTATTTTAAGTACAGGTGCAGTAATTATTCTATGACAGGTGTGGTTTTTAGGTATTTTAAGTACAGGTGCAGTAATTATTATATGACAGGTGTAGCTTTAGGTATTTTAAGTATAGGTAGAGTAATTATACTTAGTGTGGACAGATACAAATGTAATTATTAAAAAGAGATACAATTTAGTACAGGTAAAGGACATATCACAGATGGGTCATGGACGCAATATGGACATTAAACCCGCCAGGATAAATGAAGGTGTTCTGACGTTAATAGATAAGATTTAATCCTCTATCTTTCGTTTCCTGGGGATTGAGTTAGGGGAGTATCAATCCCTTTCTATTTTCCTGTTTATTCTAATGTCCTTTTTACATCTTTCTTCTTCCTCCTCCCATTCCTCTTATTCCTCTTCTTCACCACCGGGCCCATCGTAGGTAGGGTTGTGTGTCCTTCTGCTCACTCAACTCGGTTTTATCTATATACCCAAGTCTCTAGTTGTCTACTCGTGATGCTGTTATGTTTATACAACAGCGTATCTCTTTAACCTGGGAAAAAAAACACACACATTCAACCTGTAAACAAACCATGACGTCACATCGGACACACACACACACACACACACACACACACACACACACGGTAAAAAAATATCCCCTTTTCTCTACGTAATTTAGGACAAAAACAAACAAATTTAAACAGATACGAAGTTACAGAGCCGTTGTTACTGTTGCAGGGCTGTTGTTACTGTTGCAGGGCCGTTGTTACTGTTGCAGGGCCGTTGTTACTGTTGCGTTGTTAGGGGCCGTTGTTACTGTTGCAGGGCCGTTGTTACTGTTACAGGCCGTTGTTACTGTTGCCGTTGTTACTGTTGCAGGGCCGTTGTTACTGTTGCAGGGCCGTTGTTACTGTTGCAGGGCCGTTGTTACTGTTGCACGTTGCAGTTGTTGCATGCTGTTGCAGGGCCGTTGTTACTGTTGCAGGGGTTGTTGCTTGTTAATTATTACTATTGCAAACCGTTGTTACTGTTGTTACTGTTGCCGTTATTACTGTTACAGAGCCGTTGTTACTGTTGCGGGCAGTTGTTACTGTTACAGAGCCGTTGTTACTGTTGCAGGGGTGTTGTTACTGTTACAGAGCCGTTGTTACTTTGCAGGGCCGTTGTTACTGTTGGTTGGTTACAGAGCCGTTGTTACATTGGGCTTGTTATATTACAGGGTTGTTACTGTTGTTGTTGGAGTTGTTACTGTTGTTAGAGCCGTTGTTACTGTTACAGCTGTTGTTACTGTTACAGTTGTTACTGTTGCGGCCGTTGTTACTGTTGCAGGCTGTTATTACTGTTACAGAGCCGTTGTTACTGTTACGGGGTTGTTACTGTTGCAGGGCTGTTGTTACTGTTACAGAGTGTTACTGTTGTTGTTACTGTTGCAGGGCTGTTGTTACTGTTATAGGGTTGTTATTATTGCAGGGGCTGTTGTTACTGTTACAGAGCCGTTGTTACTGTTGGGGGCAGTTGTTGTTACTCAGTTACAGAGGCCGTTGTTACTGTTGCAGGGCCGTTGTTACTGTTACAGAGCCGTTGTTACTGTTGCAGGGCTGTTGTTACTGTTACAGAGCCGTTGTTACTGTTGCAGGGCCGTTGTTACTGTTACAGAGCCGTTGTTACTGTTGCAGGGCTGTTGTTACTGTTACAGGGCCGTTGTTACAGTTGCCGTTGTCTGGAGGGAGTTGTTGGAGTGGGTGGGGGAGATGAGGCCGACTTCCACGAGCTCCCTGCTGCCGCCTCGTGACTGGCATCTAAACGACTCATTGACTGTGCTCTGGGGAAAGCTACTGATATCTCTTCTTCTTCGTCTTTTTCGTCTTCTTCTTCGTCTTCTTCGTCTTTTTCTCTTGTTCCTCGTCCTCTTCATTCTCCTCTTGTTCCTAATTCTCTTTCTTATCCTCCTCCTTCTATTTTTTTCTTCTCTTGTCGCTTCTTTTCCCTCCTTCTCCTTCTCTTGTTCTTACTCTTCCTTATTCTCTTCCTTCGCTTTCTCTTATTGTTTCTCTTCCTCTTCCTCCCCTATTACAGCTTCTCCTCTGTTCATCCTCCTTCTCCTCTTTCCTTCCTCTTCTTCCTCCTCCTTCATACCACTCACTTTATCTCGCTCTCTTGATTTATCTTTCCCTCTACCTCTTATCTTTATCATCTTCTCTCTCTTATGTCTCTCCTATGCATTTTGTTGATAATTATCGCCATCTTTTCCTCCTCCCCCGTTTGATGTTTTCCTCTCATTGTCCTCTCTGTTCCTGCTCGTTCCACCTCACTTCCTTCATTTTCTCTCAATTCCTTCATTTTTTTTCTTATTTTATCGACTTCTTTTTCTCTTCTCCTTGTCGTCTTTTATTCACAATTCTCTCCTTTTTCATTGTTCTTCATTCCTTTCTTTAACTTTCTCTCATTTTCATTTTTTCATTGTTTTTTTTTCCAGTTTCCTTTACTTTCTCTCTGTGTGGACACGTGGCAATGTAATGGTCATATTTGGACACATTTTTTTTAACTGTCACAAATAACAAACATTTAAGCCTGAAACATTAAAAAAAAAATATCGAAGCCAAATTGTAATACCAAATAAGGTTACGAGGTTTGTGACTGTGTTGGTAACCCTGTGATAATTGTGTTGGCAGCCCTGGAATTACTATTGTATTGATAACCCCGTGGGAATTTTTTTTTTTTTGGTAAACCCCATGGCAATTCTTATGCAGTATTCTTGTGATAATTATGTTGGCATCCCTGATATATCTCTGGCAACTCGTGTATGGCAATCCTGTGGCAACTCCTCACTAAACGAATTCACTACACACTTTACCCTATACGGACTGAGAAACACACAACTGACTCCTGTGTTGTGTGTCTCTTCCTCGTGCACACCCAGCCTGTAGACAACACTATCACCCCTTTAGCAGCCTTCTCACTCCCTCGGCTGGGTAAGGACCGCCGCCGGCTTTTCCACCACCCACTCACACTGCCAGGAAGCCGGTACAAGTTTATTGGTTCTTGTATTGAATTGGCAGGAACTTGACTTGTATATAACGTGTACAGGTCCTCCTCTCCTCCCTCTCACTCCTACTCCTCCTCTTCTTCCCCCTCTCCCCCCCCTCTCCCCCCCTCCCCCTCGTCCCCCACCTCCCCCTCCTCACCCCCTCTCCCTCTCCCTGATATACTGGCAATATTAACTTCACGATGGCAAATTATGTGGCATTATTGAACTATGCTTTAAGCTGGCTATACTTTGTGTGGTATTATTAGGCTTTAAGCTTACTCTTCGTGTGGTAAGTTGACCCTCCTTGTGAGAACTTCAGAGGCATTATTAAGTTGTGCTAAGCTTATTTACCGATTCAAAGAGGTATTGTAAATGTTTAAATGTTGTCTGTTGTAAAGCTTAACAGATGGGGTATAGAATGAAAGAGGAAGAATGAAGGAAAACAGAAAGAAAGAATAATGAGGAGGAATAGGAAATAGGGAAAGAAAACAAGAATATTAGACAAAAACGAGAAAGAAAGAGAACTAAAGAATCGATAAAAAGGAATGAAGAGAAATGATGAATAGAAAAGAGATTAAATAAACCCCACAAAAGAGGAAGAATTAAAAGAGAATTAACGAAGGGGAAATGAAATAGACAATGAAAAATCAATAATAGAAAAATAAAAGACAAAGAAGGAAAACAGATGGAAGTAATTTCACACTTAGGAAAAATAGGACAATTTCTTCCTAAAAAGAAAATGGAATTCAGTTTTGTGTGTTAAAAAAATCCATTAGGAGAAAATTCAGTGTTGGCAGGAGTCAGTTGGTGGTGTTGGCAGGGAGTAGGGGTAGGTGGTGGTGTTGGCAGTGGTTAGGTAGTGGTAGGGGTAGGTGGTGGTGTTGGCAGGGAGTAGGGGTAGGTGGTGGTAGGGGTAGGTGGTGGTGTTGGCAGTGGTTAGGTGGTGGTATTGGTAGGAGTCAGGTGACAGGCTCTGGGACCTACAGTGAGTAGGTGTGGGAACTTTGGTGTCAGATGTATTCTTGTCAGGTGTGTGTATAGAGTCAGGTGTGTGTGTATAGAGGAGGAGGAGGAGGCTGACTCTGTGTGTGTTACAAATGACATCCTAATCGCTACCACTGACGTCACCGATGTTTTACCAATAACCCTGGGGAATACCACTGACGCCACAACCTTAACTAATGACGTCACAGATGCTTTAACCAATAGCGATACAGCACAACACTGGCATCACGGAGGCTGCAGACAACTCGAGTCTCTTTAACGTTCAGGGACCATTTTCATGACGATTTTGTTCAATTTACGTTCACTTACGTTCACTTACGTTCTTTTGATAGTCTGAAGGTTTATGCAACGAGACTGTAAACACTGAATTAATCTGAATATCGTTAGTCTCTCCTGATCTCTCTGATGGAAGATTTTGGACGTACGTAAGGAGTTTTTTTTTTTTAGTGTATTAATGAAGGTTGTTTAGCATGTGAGGCTCGACGAGAGAGACATAGATAGACAACTCGTTCTCCCTATTATCCCCTTTTCATTCTATCTATATGTCTATCTATCTGTTAATTAGTGTCTGTCTGTCTGTAAGATGTGAAGGTTTAAGTGATAGATCCAGGGGTGAGAGAGAGAGAGAGAGAGAGAGAGAGAGACTCTGTGGGTGTGATTCAACAATTACCACCACCACACCTAAGGAGGGTTGTGGGCTGCCGTGATCCTTGGGAAATATCCTTAAAAATCATCACTTCTTGCTAAACTGGCGGCCTCGTCAGCCCTCCCGCCCCACCTGCCCCTCCACCCCTCCTCGCCCTCCCGCCCCTCCACGCCCCTCCCCACTCCCGCCCCACCACCCCACCTCCCTGCCCCTCTCCGCCTCTCCCTGCCACGTTCTCCCCCCAAATCCTTCCCAGCCCCATGTTAGGGTACAGGTTCAGTCCCACCGTCCCAACATTGGTTCAGCCCCCAACCCAATCCTAATTCAGCCCCTGCCGCAGTCCAAGTCCAGTCTCCTTCTCGTACTGGTTCATTTACTCTCCAGTTAGACAAAGAGACAGACCGAGAGAAAGAATAAAAAGAGGAGAGAGAAAAATGAATAATTATCGAGACACAGGAGAGAAACGAGACACAGTAATAAAATGATCATCTCCTTGGGGCTACTATCTCCCAGGGCCTGTCTCCTAGGGTCCATCTCCTAGCAGGGTCCATCTCCTAGCAGGGTCCATCTCCTAGCAGGGTCCGTCTCCTCGGAAGCATTTACCAGGAAACACGCGCACATTCGCTCTCTCTCTCTCTCTCTCTCTCTCTCTCTCTCTCTCTCTCTCTCTCTCTCTCTCTCTCTCTCTCTCTCTCTCTCTCTCTCTCCCCGACACTGAGGCAGGAGATTGAGTTACACTGACACACTGTATGAAGGTGACTTTATGGAACGTAAAAACCCAAGTCAATAAGATACTGACGCCCGCCTCTGGTCACCTCCCTCTTCCTGACATAAAACACCTCCATATTTCTCGGCCTTTTGACCTAACTGGTGGATGGTTTTTAGAGCGTGAAGGAATTGGTTTTTTTTTTTTGACTGCGGTTTAGAAAATAGTTAAGTGTGTGTATGTGTGTTACTACAGGCTTGCAGGTGGACTAGTATTGCAATATTGATAAAGATTGAGTGGACTGAATTCATAATCACGTCTGGAATGTCACGAAGCGGGTTTTGTACATGTCTCCTGCTAAACCACACACACACACACACACACACACATCATAATGGTTAGGTTAGGTTAGACTCATTAAACCTTCCCTGCCTTCCACCTCTGGGATCTACACACCACTGAAAGTTAAACGAAAAACAACCAGGTGAATTATATGTGTTGGCTACCTGTGAGTACCTTCATTACCTGCGGGAGTTGGGGAAGGAAGGGAAGGGGAAAGAAATGCCGGAGGAGGTAAAGGAAGGATGAAAGAAGGAGGGTAATGGAAAGGTGGAGGAGAGGTTGAGGAAGAATGGGGGAATGGAGATTGAGAGGTGGAGGATGTGGGAGATAAAAGAGAGGGAATAGGTGAGTGAAGGGGAATAATGGAGGAGATAGAAGAAGGGGTGAAGAAGGATGTGGAGGATAAAGGAGAAGTGGAGAAGTGAAAACGATGAAGGAGATACTGATAATAACAACAAGAACAACAACAACGAGAAGAAAAGTAATAAAGATAATAATAATGATAATAATAAATAAATAAATGTAAAATCGTGTAAGAGAGACAACTTGTGTTACAGCGTCAGTAGTTTGGCCACAAGAAACATGTCTGGCCGCCTCGAGAGACTTAAAGTTTCATAAGTTTTTTCTCCTTCTTGAAGCCTAAGATTCCTTCCTTCAGTTTCCTCTTAACTGCTGATAAGAGAACAACCTTCCCCCTCCCCCACCCCACCCTTTTCCCCCCTCTCTCTTCTCCCTCCCCTCCCCCTTCCATCACTTCTTCCCTCCTCTCCTCTCTCCCATTCCCTCCACCCTTTCCTTTCCCTCCTCTCCTCTGACTCCCTTCCCTCCTATCCTTCCCCTTCCCTTCTCCTCCTCCCCTCCCTCCCCTCCCCTCCCCCACAGTATAGTCTCAGTGCAATTTCAACGCCATTTTTCTTATTTACTTTGTGTCGTTGTGGTAAAAAATAAAATGTTGTCTTTAGTTAGTTGGGTAAAATTTATCGTAAAATGTTGTGAGAATATGGTCTCAGGTGGGGGAATTTCTGTATGACAAGAGAAGGGGACCAGCCATGTACCCAGAGGTGTGTGTGTGTGTATGTGTGTGTGTGTGTGTGTGTGTGTGTGTGTGTGTGTGTGTGTAAAAGTAAGTCACCCTGGGGAGGCTCACTGTTACACCGTCTTAAAAATATTGGTGTAACTTGCCTCATGCGCTGTAATATATAGACCGTTCCTCTGCCTACACACCATTTTTATTTTTATTTTTATTAAACCCCCGAAAATGAGAGAGATTTATATTTATTTAATTATTTTTTATTAGGTAGATGAATGAATTGATAATGTAGGTGAGACAGTTTGAACATACGGGGAGAATAGGAAGACAACGAATGATAAAAAGAATGTCTGATACAATAATGGAAGGGGGAGAGGGAAGGGGAAGACAAAGAGGTGGAAAGAGATAAAAGAAAAAGGTATATGGAGCAATAAAGGATAGTGGAAGAAGAAAGAGGAAGAGGAGGAAAGAACTAGGAGGAAATAGGATGAATGACGCATTAGTAGTGGAAGCAGCGATGTATGTGAATAGTGTAAAATAATTCATGATAAATAGTGTAGATAACGTGGGGGGGGGTAGGGAGGGGAGGGAAGGAAGGGGGGAGGAGGAGGGAAGGAAGGAAGGGGTGGGGAGGAGGGAAGGAAGGAAGGGGGGGGGTAGGGAGGGAGGGAGAGGAAGGGGGTAGGGAGGGAGGGAAGGAAGGGGGGTTTTTATCCAAGGGTAAATACCATAGTTGAAGATAAATATTACAACAGCAGTTAAAGAGAATGATTGTGAATGGAAGGACGAGATCTCTTGTTTATTCATATCAACCAAGAGTTAAAGATAGTAGATTATATTTCGGTAGATTAAATTTTTTTTCATTCATTTTTTTTATATTTCATTTTTTGTGTGAATTAATTTACCGTCTGTCTTCTGATTTACATTTATTTAATATATTTTTTTTACGTGGGTCCGTCTTATTCACTGTAAATCGAGGAGTCTTTTGTTATCCCTGACATACAGACGGACGACGGGCTCTTGACATCTCTCGGGCAGGTCTTACGGAGAGGAATTAGAGGCGCTTGTGTTAAGGACAGAGGAGAGAGAGAGAGAGAGAGAGAGAGAAAGAGAGAGAGTACCTAGACACACTCTCTAGATTGAGCTTCGATTTATACCTCCCCCCCCACACGCACACACGCACACACACACACACACACACGACAATAAAACGTAAGAAAGTTATACACCACACTAAATGTACTCAAGTATGATATATAAGTATAATACTTTACCAGGCTATGAGAAAACCCTGAAGTATGATGAAAGATGATGTGTCCAGGTGTTCTATAATGCTTTATTCCTTGAGGTCTGATGAACTGTAGTGGCTTAAGTGTATAGTAACTCTTTATAGCTCATCTGGTGTTAATAAAGTGAGATATATAAGTGTGGTAATGTATCATAATCACTTATCATGCCGCTACAACAGGATGGGAATGGGATTTAATAATTAGTTGTATTAACATGATGGAGTATGATAATTTAAGTATGATAAAAGAGGGTATGTATGAATGTTGTATTGGTGAATGATTACGTATGATGCCCTTGGTGTATCATGTCATTATAAGGTACTGAGTATGGTGAGGTATGATGTTTTAGGAAATTATCATTATTATTATCACAACCGCCGCGCTTGGGGTCACCTTACCACCTGACTCAAGGTGGTAAGGTGACCCATCAGCCAGGCTCCCACGATAGGAGAGAGAGAGTATTCTTCTTAAAATTCATCTAGTTCTGTGTGTGTGTGTGTGTGTGTGTGTGTGTGTGTGTGTGTGTGTGCGCGCATGAAATACCTGGTAACACTTTATATTCTCTCCCGTTATCGTTAAAAAAAATATATATATATATACATTAAACTAAAGTAGCAAAAAAATCCCCAGCCCTGACTATTCATTCCCACAGGTACTTCAATAATGACCAATGACATGAAACACACCGCTATTTTTTGTTCTTTCTTTTTTCATATATCATTATCAATTTTTTTTATTTTTTTATTTTTATTGGATTTAAAAATATCGATGTATTTTTTTTTATTCGAAATAGTGAACAACTGTATATTTGTATATAGGTATTACAATACTATTTATTTTTGTTGACATTGATATTTTTCGTTATAGTTTTGTAAGTCATTTGCATAGGTGGGTAGTTTAATGATGGAGTGTTATGGCATTTTGATCGTATTTACATTATGACAACACCTGTATGCTACTGTTACCTGGTGGGAATTAGTGTACCTGTAATTAATATTTACACCTGGACTTTAATATACCTGAATAAACTTTCTGAATCTGTTGAGGCATTACTTTTGTGATACTTCTACCAACTAGGGATCACTTTACGTGTACTTTATACTTAAATATGTAATTTACTGATGTTTCTGGGTCACCTGTGTCTAATTGTAAATCTTCTCTTATTACAGGTAAGTGTAAGACAGGACCTGCAGGTAGGGGCATGGCGGGTCATAGGAGGAGGTTGCTAGTGCCGCCCTACAGTCACCCACCACAGGGAGGAGAGGCAGAGTGAGTAGTGGCTTACGTCTTTAAGTATGTTGTGTAGAGAGAGAGAGAGAGAGCAATATTACACAGTGTCTAGGCTCTGGTGTCATGGCTCTGGTGTCATGGCTCTGGTGTCTAGGCTCTGGTGTCATGGCTCTGGTGTCATGGCTCTTGAGTAAATACGTCCCCAGTCACCTTTATATAGACCAGACCCACCACCTGCAGATACCAGGCCTCCTCCCCACCCCCCTCGATCACCTCACCCACCAATGCAGTCTTCATGGCCGTCAGCCAATGAATTTCAAGGTTCTTGCGGCTTACTGTTCAGTGCCTGGGGTAGTTAAACACGTCTGGGTCCAGTGTTTGTCGTCCCTAACCGCAAGTCCTTGAACGAGTGACCAACCTAACCACCACAGCTGCCCTCTCGGCCCTCAGCCACGGAGCTTCAAGGTTTATCCTGAGTTGCCCACCAGTTATAATTTAGTCTCCCTGAAGAAGCCATGTTTATATCTGCTGCTCCTCGGCCGTCACCAGGAGTCCTCAGTCCACCCACCTGCAGAATGGCCGCCTTGATTAATTATAAATACAAATTTCAGTTGAGTATCAAAACTTAAGTGTAGTTTACATTATTAGGAAACTATTGTAAACTTGTAGTTCATCCATGATTCAATATTACTGTGTTTGTCACCAATACGTTGGAACTTACATGAATTTTATTTCGGTGTTCTGCAAACTTTATTTTAGAAACAATTATTTTAGTTTATACTTCGAAGACGGAAACTTGGGGGATTTATTCAGACCGGCGTTAAGGAAATATTTCATCTATGTGTCTCAGGACGTGATGAAGCAGTTAAGGGGAACTTTGTTTAATCATTGGAAGACGAAAATATGTCGGGGCCCTGTGAAGTCTAGAGTCTGTTAGCTGGAGTCTACAACAACTTGACCTTAATCCGTCAGCAGTAGGGCGGGCGGAGGGGCGTACCTGTGTCTGGCTTCGTAGACAAGTGATGAGTGTTGTGGGCTGTGTTTTGGTGGTGATGATGATGGTTTAGTGGTGATGGTGGTGAGGCAGGTCAGGGAGAGAGATTGTGTGTGGTAGAGGAGGTGGTGGTGATGGTGGCGGTGCTTGTGGTCTGGTGAGGCAGGTCAGGGAGAGAGATTGTGTGTGGTAGAGGAGGTGGTGGTGATGGTGGCGGTGCTTGTGGTCTGGTGGTGACTGATTGTTTATACTAGCTAGGGGGAGTCTGAGGGCGGCAGGGGAGGAGTGAGGGGAGAGGGTGAGAGAGGGAGGGAGGGAGAGGGCAGGCACTAGTCACATACCACAGACTCTCCCCTCTCAGGAATTTATAACTGACGTATGCCGAGAATAAATGCCTAGTGACCCGTGCATTAGTAGGCATTAGTAATCTTTGTATGCGAGTTATCTTGACCATCCCCCCCTCCCCCCTCTCTCTCTCTCTCTCTCTCTCTCTCTCTCTCTCTCTCTCTCTCTCACTAAGCTTAGGTGAGCCCAGAACTTGGCATCTGTCACCTGGAGTTTTCTTTCGTGATGAATTACTGGAAAATACCTGATAGTTTTTACGGGTTGGTGAGGGTGAGGGAGAGAGGGGGATGAGGGGGAGGGAGAGTGAGAGGTAGTAAGGGTGAGAGGTAGAGGTAGTGAGAGATAGAGAGGTAGAGGTAGTGAGAGGTAGAGGTAGTGAGAGATAGAGAGGTTAAGAGATGAAGAAGGTGATAGGTAGAGACGCTGAGAGAGAGAGAAGGTCATAGAAAGTAAAGGAGATGAGAAGTAGAGAGAGATAAAAGGAGAATAAGAGAGAAGAGGAATAAGAGGAGAAACTACGTATAATAAAGAATAAGATAACTTTGGATAATAGGGGAAGGGGGAAGACCAGATTAAGACAGTGATAAGAGGGAAGGAGAGAGATAAAATAGAATAAGGAGGAGGACGAAGAGGGGGAGAAGGAGGAGGAGGAGAGGAAAAACGTTATAAAAGTGGGGAGAGGAAGATGAGAGTGATAAAAATGGGGAGAGGCAAAAAAGAATAATTAGAAGAAAAATTGTACATGAACATTGTAATAAAAGGAGAGAGAGAGAGAATGGGGGAATATAGCAAGAAAGGAGGAGATAAAGAAGAGAAGAACGATAATAATAATGAAAATAAGATTGAAAGTAAAGATGGGGGGATTGAATGGTGTGTGTGTGTGTGTGTGTGTGTGTGTGTGTTCGCCAATTTTGCAATTTATCCTGCAAGCTGCTCACAATGCAACATGGAATTTAATTTAGCCATCCTCTACAACCCGGAAGTTAGATATCAATACAAACCTTGCAACCCGGAGATAGACAATCTGTTAAAATCGTGAAGTATATACCATAACGAGTTCGGAAGTTATTGACGTTGTAACCTGGAAGTAGAAACTGTTACAGCCCTGGATATATACAGTGTTGCAACCCGGATTTAAATAACGTCACTATATAGGATGTATTGACCGTGTAGATACAACAATTTCCTCTACGATGAGTTTTAATGTAGTGAGTCTTAGCAGTATACTATATCCGCACTTCCCCTAACAAGACTACCGAATCTGTGGGACTTAATTTCACCTTTCGACCCAGGAAAATGCTCATTGTTGTAACCCGGAAGTGTATAGAGCGCTGTTAACTTGACCCGGAAGCAGGAAATGTTATCACAGATGCCTAATTAAAAATACACCCTTGTTGATGCCTCGTGGACATGCTCGCTGCGCTCTCTCTCTCTCTCTCTCTCTCTCTCTCTCTCTCTCTCTCTCTCTCTCTCTCTCTCTCTCTCTCTCTCTCTCTCTCTCTCTCTCTCTCTCTCTCTCTCTCTCCTGGTATTGTGGTATTTGAAAGGCGAAATCGTTAACTTATTTATTAACTGTCTATCTATTGTTTATTATTATTATTATTATTATTATTAATTATTGTTATTATTATTATTATTATTATTATTATTAGAATTAGTATTGGGTATTATTATTATTATTATTATTATTATTATTATTATTATTATTATTATTATTATTATTATTCCTTGCTGCAACTACCACGCATTAAAGCAACGCCAAATGCCAACTGGTGTGTCATATGCTTTTAAATTTTGACAAGAGATTTAACTTCGCGTCTCGATAAACGCGTCTCGATAAACCGTGAGAAAGAAACAGTCGCTTTTATAACACCACCTTCAAAGGGGATTTAACCTGCAGCGTGTGATTATCCCGATTGTCTTTAGCTGGTCACGGAAAGCTACGATGATTAAGTTGCAATAGTTCTGGTTGGCGCTCGTGTTGCAGTGGTGGTGTTTGGCATCCAAGTGTCCCCTGACCCTGGCACTAGTGTGTTTAATATGGGTGAAGGACATGGCCAAGGGTAGCAGAGGAGGTGGGAGTAAGGGGGAGGTAAGGGAGAGAGAGAGAGAGAGAGAGAGAGAGAGCACCATACGTCACCCTCCAGTCACTAACAGGAACCACCACTCAAGTCACAAGCGACCAGTTGACGGTAATGTGAGACGACCTGACAACACAACAACACGTGTAGTATATACGAGACCAAACCCCTCCCTCACTACCTCTCCTCCCCTTCCCCTCCAAAACCTCTCCCCCCTCCAAAAAAAACCTCTTCCCCTCCAAAACCTTCCCCCCTCCCCCCCTCCAAAATCCCTCCACCTATATATATATATAAACCCACATATATATATATAATTCACTCACCCCAGCCAGTTGACTCTCCGTGTGAGTTATAAAGTGACCCCCACAACCAGCTGAGAGTGCCGACCCGACATTGGCACTAGTCCCCAGAGAGTCAGCACAGTGCCACGCTTGTTCCCTGGCCCGCCCGAGGTGCCACAAGGTAATCGTCTTGAATTACAGAACCTTGGTGTGTGGCGTGGGTGGGGGACAGTTATTCCTGACAGCGACGTGTGTGTGCGTGCGTGCGTGCGCGTGCGTGCTTGCGTGCGTGCGTGTGTGTGAGTAATTACTGTTTCTTCAATGTAAACGAAACACAATTGCAAACAACGAAAACAGGAGAAAGAAAGAATGTAAGAGAGAGAGAGAGAGAGAGAGAGAGAGAGAGAGAGAGAGAGAGAGAGAGAGAGAGAGAGAGACTACATGCTGGCGTTCACTTACGTTCACTTGATAGCGTTGACTGGTGGCTGGCGTTCACCGCTCCCAAACTCGAGGCTTTAAACTTAAGCTCACGTAATTAATGATACAAGCCAAGTGACTCCTGACGAAGGTAGGGATTCTCTAAGTGTGTTTTATTCTGATTACTTTAAGAATAACATCACAACTACAAGTACAGATACAGGTACTTGTGTGGTTACAGGTACAAGTGTAGGTACAACCACGAGTGCAGGTAAATATATAATTACAGGGAAGTCTGCTTTTCATTTTATTAAGGTTTACGACAGGTTACATTGTTGCAAAAATTCTTCTATTCTGGGAGAGTAAAGTCGAAGTAAATTATGCATGAGTTTTCAGGGGCGAGAGAAAATGAAATTTGACGTACCGAGGGTCGAGAAGCAGCGATTGTGTTGACAGTCACCCCTGCACGAACGCTGTAAACTTATTTAAAGACGTTAACCTTTAGATAGATAATTCACATTTTAATTTATTTACCTTAAAGAGCATAAATCATTTTTTTATTATTTTCATCCAGGATATATTTGTCAGGTTACGTTAGATTCTTATATAGAGGAAAAATATATTATAAATGATGGGGTCCTGGGTAGGCGCCTCAGCTCCGCCTGGCCGAACAAACATAGCGAGTTTCACCTCGATTGTCAACGGTTTGCCAAGTCGAAAGCTCATCTGTTGACTTTGGATAAGATTTTACGCGGTTAGTTGACGTTCAGGCGCTCCATCAGACATTTGATGGAACGTTTTTAAAAGCTGAAACAACACACGACCGCCGCTGGTTGTGACGTGAGCTGGGAGATGATAGTGAGTTTGGGGGAAATTTTGGGTGTGTGTGTGTGTGTGTGTGTGTGTGTGTATCTGCCCTCTTCCTCTTTCTCTATCTATCCCTTCACACCCCCATCTTCCTCACCCCCATCTTCCTCACCCCCATCTTCCTCCCATCTTCCTCACCCCCATCTTCCTCACCCCCCATCTTCCTCCCCACTCCCCCATCTTCCTCACCCCATCTTCATCTTCCTCACCCCCCATCTTCCTCACCCCATCTTCCTCACCCCCCATCTTCCTCACCCCCCATCTTCCTCACCCCACATCGATTTTCTTAGTTAGTCAGAGCTGGGACACAAAGGCTTAAAGTTGGAAACTGATCTGCCTCTTGGCTCCTACCCTCCCTTAACCTAACCTAACCCACCAGCACTCCCCTACTTTAAAGGGCACACACACACACACACACACACACACACACACACACACACACACACACACACACACACAGGTTAATGGTAACAGTGATAGTAATAGTCCAAGGGTGGTAATAATAATAATAATAATAATAATAATAATATAATAATAATAATAATAATAATAATAATAATAATATAATAATAATAATAATAATAATAATAAGGTGAAGATGAGGAAGAGGAGGAAGAAGATGAGGAGGAGGAAGATGAGGAAGAGAAGGAGGGGAGGAGGAGAAGAGGGGGTGGGAGGTAATCATCTAAGAGTTCGGATGGAGGAGTTCCCAACAGGCAGGCAGGACAGACAAGGGTAATCCAATGGGCCATGATGACAGAGATACCAGAGGACCTGTAACAAGCGGTGGCTCGTGTCATCTGCTCGACCATCACTCACATGTAATTAATGCTTTGGCTTTATGTCACAAGAGAATGTTGAACAATACTACCCGGCTGGTGAGAGGTGAGGGGGGGGTGGGGGAGGAGGGAGGACTTAGTGAGGAGGGGGGGGCGGGAGGGGGGAAAATAGGGGTAGTAGCATTGTGGTAGGAAAGTGGTGTTGGTAGTGGTCGTTGTAGAAGTAGTGGTGGTAGTAGTAGTAGCGGAGGTGGTGGTGTACACTCTCCCCACAGCTGTGAAATTTAATTAAGACAATTCCATTATCTCTTTCACCAGCTTCTGTGTGTGTGTGTGTGTGTGTGTGTGTGTGTGTGTGTGTGTGTCAGTATGTAGCGGAGGTGGTGGTGTACACAATGTCTCCCCACAGCTGTGAAATTTAATTAAGACAATTCCATTATCTCTTTCACCAGCTTCTCGTGTGTGTGTGTGTGTGTGTGTGTGTGTGTGTGTGTGTGTGTGTCTCTCTAATAGGAATGCCATTATCGACTGGGAATCTGATTTTCGCATGCAGGAATTCACTTGGGAATTCGTGTCAGGGTTTTTCCATCAATGTACCCAAATGCTCGTTGGTTATTCAGGATAGGTTGGGGTTTGGTTAGGTTTCGTTAGACTGGTGAGGTTACGTTATGTTAAGTTTGGTTAGGTTAAATTTGGTTATGTTACGTCAGTATTCTTGCTGTTTTCTCATTGGCTAAATCTCAGAGCTAAGTAATTTTGTCGTCTTCTCATTGGCTAAATCTCAGAGTTACGTAATTTTGCCGTCTTCTCATTGGCTAAATCTCAGAGCTACGTAATTTTGCCGTCTTCTCATTGGCTAGATCTTTACTTCTTATGTCGTGGTTTTGTCCACTCTACCAAAGAACGACCGAAACAGTTACTATGGTGACTCGTCCGCCGTCGGTCCGTCGTCCTATGTAATAATAATAATAATAATAATAATAATAATAATAATAATAATAATAAACGGTTTATTAATAGAGTTGCAGCCGGTGGCTGAAAATATACAGACTTACTTTTGATTTAGACATAATGATATAATATGCATTGAATACATTTACAGGGCTGTACAGTACATAAATCAGGAGTTGTTTATTATTTTAACAATAGCTGGGATGGTGCTGTTCTTGTATCTATCAGTGCGGGCACTTATGGGCTGAATTTTGTTGTAGTGGCGGACTGCGCGAGTTGGGTGGGGGGCTGCAGGTGGCAGGAGGTGGCGATGGCGAGGGTGGTGCAGTAGTTCACGGCCAAACCTTTCCAGTGCTTGGTGGTGGAGGTCACTCAGGGATGGCATTTCTAGTGTGTGTGTGTGTGTGTGTGTGTGTGTGTGTGTGTAACATGACAGGGTTATTGGGAATTTGTGAATAGACTGTATATGTGTGTACTGTTTATTTATATCTCGATTGCTACACACATACACACACACACACATCAAGAGCTTAATGACTAAATATTCGGCTTTATTTACCTCGTGTTTAATAAGCTGTAGTGTTTAGGGATTGAGACATGAAATAAATATGTTTTTGAACAATTGAATATATTTATGAACATTCTGGGGAGGGAAGAAATGGTAGGGAAATATTCTGGGGAGGGAAGAAATGGTAGGGAAATATTCTGGGGAGGGAAGAAATGGTAGGAAAACATACGGAAAATAATCTAATGCTGAAACACTCTGTACACCGAGGCATTACTGGAAATTAAACCAACTGACTTATGTTCTTATGTGTCTATTGGAAGTGGTTAATGACTCACCACTGTCACCGGTAAGAACATTACGCGGTGGAGAGGAAAAAAAAAATTAAGCATTTTTTTCCCCAGCCATAATATCTGCCAAGAACAGGCAAAATTTAATTGGAATTTTCTTTAATATTCCAGCGGTTTTGAGTCGTTTCCAGGTTTTGATGACGTAGAAGACTGTTCGTGGTTTAGGTTAGGTTTAGGTGATTTATTATGACCAAGAGTTCATTTTCCTGGGTTAGCTTTAGGGTGTTTAAAATCTTCAGGTGATGAGGCAAGTGTGTGTGTGTGTGTGTGTGTGTGTGTGTGTGTGTGTGTGTGTGTGTGTGGTGATTCAAGCAGTCTGGCGGCGTATCGAGCGAGTGTCGTGGCTGCCGGGTCAAGTCGGTCAGGCGATGTTCTCCTGCTCCAGGGTACACACACACACACACACACACACACACATGAAGCTTCTCTTATATAACAAGGGTTAATATGGTCGACGTCTGCAATTCAGTTATATTAGATTCCGACACACATCTCCACGGCCACAAACGCACCGCTGTCTGAGTTAGAGTTTCTGAATTGGCAGTGAGCGGCAGATGTGTGTCCAGCAGGTGTGTCATATGTGTCCAGCAGGTGTGTCATATGTGTCCAGCAGGTGTGTCATATGTGAGCTACAGGTGTGTCATATGTGCCCTACAGCAATAGATAGTGTTGTTAATTTCTCAGGGATCAACATTGGTAGCCCAGATTTTTCTGATATGTAAAATCAGATACGTAACCCCCCCACCACCTCCCCTCATCCCCCACCTCACCCCCACCTTCACCCACCTTCACCCCACCTTCACCCACCTTCACCCCCACCTTCACCCCCACCCACCCCCCACCATCTTTCTCCCAAACACTAAGGTACTGAGAGCCTATGTCACAGGGCTAGTGTAGAGAAGACGAGACTTTGTTGCGTAACAATAGCGACCGGAGACTCCAAGACAAACCCCCCAGTGTCTCCGTGTGCACAATGGGAGGCCGAGGTTTTAAAGAGACACGTCGAGGAGGAGTAGAAGATCTAGGTAATACTTGAAGGCGGTACTTTAACCTTATCCTCGAGGGTGTATAGGCACTAAGTATGTGGAATAAGGGAAATGAACACTATGAGATTTACCACACACACACACACACACACACACACACACACACACACACACACACACACTGGGCACCCCTTAGCGTCATGTGAAAGGCAAAACCAAGTGGATGAAAGACGCCCATCAGGGGAGCATACAGAGGTCATGCTTACCATCTTCTTGGACTTAGATGATGAAAGGGTCGGGAGTGCTTGAGGGGCGCTGCGTTGTGTTGGTAAATTACATGTAGTGAAAGAGAAGATAAGTATACCTAGGGAGGATCTCTAATGATATTAAGTGCCACGAGGTTTGTCTGTAGGAGGGGGTAATTGTGATGGCTGGTGGTGGTGGTCATCTGTTGAAGGTCTTGGGACATGCCAGGGTGGGGTGTGGGTGGGTGTGAGGGTCAGGTATGATGACTTAATCCTTTTAGTACGATGATATAACCTCTTGAGTATGATGAGCTTGCCCCTTGAGTACGTTGATTTAACCCTTTGAGTGCGTTGATTTAACCCTTTGAGTACGTTGATTTAACACTTTGAGTACGATGTAACGAGGGACTAGTTGTTGGGCACCTCATGACATCTTACGACTACTGTATCCCCACTGTATGACCCTGCTGACCTCTGGGTATTATAATATGACCCTGAGGACGCTGTTACTTGACGCTCCTTAGCACGATGGTTGACTTCTTAACTACGATGACCCAATTTGACCTAATGATTGGTTCCCTGGAGTGCCTCTCCAACACCGCATCACACTGCTCTACACCACACTGCTCTACACTACTCTGCTCTACACTACACCACACTGCTCTACGCTACACTACACCACACTGCTCTACACTGCTCTACACTACACTACACCACACTGCTCTACACTACACTACACTACACCTCCATTAATATAGTTTTTTTTTAAGTAGAAAGTCGAATTTAGTTTTAATTTTGTTTTGACTCCACTAAGACCAGACTAAAGACTACTCCGACATGGGCGAGGAAGGAAGGAAGGAAGGGAGGAACTTGCTGGAAGAGACAAGTCTGTCCTACATCTTACCTCCGTTTTCTATGACTTATTATTATTTTTTCTTTATTAGGATTGAATATTTTGTTGGGTCTAGTTGTCACACAGACATAATCGCACACACACACACACACACACACACACACACACACACACACACACACACACACACACACACACACACAAGAATGATTAGATTGTAACACAGATATAAAAGATACTCCTTCGGCAGACAAAAGCATCATGCAGACATTAAGACGGCTAATATGACACAGACAGACACTCCGACGACAGACCACGGGAGTATGCAGACACCAAGACGCCGATTGCCGAGTGTGTGGGAGGTGGTGTCGCCATAGGAAGCTGTACTGCACAAGGCTCCCGACCCGACCGGACCCGACCGACCCGACCCAACCCGACCCATCGTCTTCAAACTGTGGCTCTTCTCTACTTCATGGCCTCGTGTGTGTGTGTGTGTGTGTGTGTACAAGACAAACAGTGCTTTGTTTGCTTCTCTGCCACCACGCACTTCTCTCTCTCTCTCTCTCTCTCTCTCTCTCTCTGGTGGTGAAAGGAGAAGAGATATACTGTACGAGGATGTCTGAAAAGAAGACATAGAGATAAGTCATCATGAGAAGAAATCCATGAAGAGAAGTCATTTGTGGTAGCCATAGAGGCGTATTGAAAGAGAATTAGAAACAAGCCATTAGCAACAGACATAAAAGTAAGCCATGAATAGTAACTAACAGGGGAAGAAAACCATCAGCGGAATACATAAAGGAGGAAGACATGAGGAGGAGACATGGTAAAAAAAAATCAGCCCCTATCAGCCCCCAGACGTCGCCTCGTGGTGGGTGTATGTTAGGGCTGTGAGTCTCCAGGTATCTTATTGGCGCATGACTCACCTGTTATTGGGCACGTGTTCCTACTTATGTCTTGGGTATTGGGCACGTGTTCCTGCTTATGTCTTGGGTATTGGGCACGAGTTAAGATGGTTCATACGGGCGATTAAAACCATCCGTACACACATGATTTAGTACACACGATACAGTACACATGATTCAAGAGGAGTGCGTCGAGGAGGAGTGCGTCGAGGTGGAGTGCGTCGAGGAAGAGCAAAAGACTCGATAGCTGAATAAAGTGGTAACTAGGAAGAAGTTAACAGGTGGAAGCAATAACAGAGTGAAAGCGAGAGGTGATAAAGGAGAGGAGAAACAGAGAACAACAATGAACTGAGGAAGAGGGGGGGACAAGGAGGAGGAGGGGTGGGGAAGAACGAAAGATTCCACTGGACAAGATGGTAATTTAAACCTTATGGTCTCTTATCACAAGGGTGGATTTCGTGTCACAGTTGAAGATTCACTGTGGTAGGGAGATTTTAACCTTATGTTCCCCCGTCATTGAGGTGAGTTTTGTGTTGGTGTTACCGGTGATGGGGGAGGGAGTTTTATGTGGATTTCGACCATGTGTGTCTTTGTCATAAGGGTGAGTTTCATGTTGGTGTTGTTGTGTTTCAGTTGGAGTGTAGTTCACCGCCTACCTGCCTGGTGTGTTTAATATTCTCCCTTGAACGTGGAGAAGGGAGAGAGGAGGGAGGGGGAGAGGGAGGACAGGAGAGGAAGAGGAAGGGAGGGAGGAAGGAAGGAGAGGAAGAGTAAGGGAGGATAGGATAGGAAGAGGAAGGGAGGGAGGAAGGAAGGAGAGGAAGAGGAAGGGAAGATAGGATAGGAAGAGGAAGGGAAGATAGGATAGGAAGAGGAAGGGAGGATAGGATAGGAAGAGGAAGGGAGGGAGTGGAAGAGAAGAAGAAAGAATGATAAGGAAGAGGAGAGTTGATGTTTATGAATACCAGAATAAGACAAGAAGGATGGAGACTTTCTTAAGACTGTCACACACACACACACACACACACACACAGACAGACACACACACACACACACACACACACACACACACACACACACACACAATAAAAGCTAGAGTATCAATATCACTCCAGTAATACCCTCAGGATATTGCAGAGCTGAGGAGAGATATGTGTGTGTGTGTGTGTGTGTGTGTGTGTGTGTGTGTGTGTGTGTGTGTGTGTGTGTGTGTGTGTGTGTGTCTATCTGTTATCTCTGATAATAATTTCTCTCTCTCTCTTGCTGGGATTTCCATGACCATTGACTTAAACAGACGACAGGGGTGTCAAGACAGAGGTACAGATAAATCAGTTAGTATAAGGCCAAGAGCCACATTTTTTTGTACCTGACTGTAACTGAGTTTGGTGTCCTCTCCTCACTCACTCTCCCCTCACTCCACTCCCTCCTCCCCTCACCCACTCCCTCCTCTCTCCCTCCCCCACTCCGTCTCTCCTCCCCACTCCCTCTCTCCTCACCACTCCCTCCTCTCCCTCCCCACCCCTCCCTTCCTCACCCACTCCTCCTCTCTCTCCTCCCTCCCTTCCTCTCACCCACTCCCCCTCTTTCTCCTCACCCACTCCTCCCCTCTCCCTCACCACACCACAACCAACAACAACACTCTGATGCCCAAAGTTAGTTAAAACATCACACCCTGATGTGATTTTCTGTCCATTCGATCTCACTGCCGCCCCCAGGCCACAGGAGATTACCTGAGGGGGTGAGGAAATGGAAAGGGGGGAGATAAAGGGAGGGAGGAAGGAAGGAAAATGGGAGGAGGAGATAGGAAGGAAGGAAAGGAGGAGGTGGGGGGAGGAAATGGAAAAGGAAGGGGTTATAGGGTAAGAGGAGTGGAAAAGGAAGTAGATAAGTGGAAGGGGAAAAACGTAAGAGAGGAAGGGGAAAAGAAAGGAGATCCAGGGAGGGAGGAGATGTGGAAAAAGAGAAGCAAAAGAAGGAGTGGAAAAGAAGGGTTACAAGAAGTGGCCTTCATCTCCACATATGGGGCGTGAAAGAGCGCGAGAGATAGGAAGAGATATGATGGTGTATGGTGTAGGTGGTGACACTATTACTGTAAGGCAATAATGGGAGAGGAGGATGGTGATGGTGCGATAGTGAGGGGGGGACTGATAGTGTGGGAAATGTAGTAGTAATAGTCGTAGTAGTAGAAATAACATCAGTAATAGACAGACAGAAAGATAGACAGGCAGACAGGTTAACTTTGAGAAATAACATTATTAAATTTGTTTGCCAATGATTTAAAGAAACTGAGATAGAGGTTTAATTTAGCTGAGAAAACTCCTTCTATGAGAGAGAGAGAGAGAGAGAGAGAGAGAGAGAGAGAGGAGAAATGGAAATCTAAGATGTGGGGGCTTCGAGAGAATAAAAAAGAAAGAAAATGGCAAGTGAGGGGAACTATTGAAATTTTTAGTGCCTATCTGATTTTTCTTTTTTGAGGTAAAGCAATGTTGTCGGACCTAACATTGCTGTTGGTGTTGTTATTATTGCACTACTATTACTATTGTTGTCTGTAATACTACTACAAAATAAATAATAACAATAATAGTACTTTTGTTGGGTTATTATTATTATTATTCCACAACATTCACCAAAGCCGCTTATCTTATACGCCCGCCACCCACCGCCACCAGATGTGTCTCAAACCAAATATTTTGACCCAAATCTTCGTACAATTTTATTTTTGCATTTTTGTTTCATGTATATTAAATCAGGGGATTGCCACCGTCTTATCCCATCACCTGGAACACTAAGATTCTTATGTGATTTTTTTTTCTTTGGGGAAATTATTATAAAAATTTCAGAGGTGGGGAATATTTTGGTTTTAATTGGTGGGGATTGTTAGGAGAATTTAGGGGAAATTTTGTTGTAGTTTAGGGGAAATAATTATATGATGGGATAGTTTTAGGGTTTTTTTTTCAATTTTTCGAGGTAGGGTAGAATTTTTTTAATATTTGTTTTATATGGAGAATTTATTTATTTGTTTATTTTTGTGGATGGGAATTATTTTGTTTAGAGAATGGAACACACACACACACACACACACACACACACACACACACACACACACACACACACACTAACAACAGCAGCGTGAACACACAACATAAAACATCAACTTTCCACATAAAAGACAAATTATCACTGAGGCTGGGAAGTGTAGAACGTGAACATAAACTGTGAATGTTGTGAGCGAATGTGGAGTGTATGAATGTTGTACCTAGATCAATTCTCCTTGAACACGGTAACCCCTTGAGTACGATAACAACCCTTGAGTACAATGACTTAACCCCTTGAGTATGATAGCGTAACACCTAAAAATAGATTTTTAGCTTATTAAATACATCGACTTAATCCCTTGAGTACAGTGACTTAATCCCTTGAGTACATTAGCAGACATGAGATAGTACACGATCAACCCCTTGGCCGCACACACACACACACACACACACACACACACACACACACAATGTATTTTTCCCGTATGATTGTATTAGACAATTTCAACCCGTAAATAGTATTGCTGTTAAAAAAAAATGTGAACATACAGACTCTGTCCTCTGTATACCGACCTTGCTGACTGTTTGGACTGCTCTTAACAAACGACCAATCAGCATCTCTCTAAACAAGGCTCCTCAAATCTGATTGGATGGGGATAACCGAGAAAGCCTCATACTCGGGGTAAAAAGACGTACCAGTCGCTTATTGGCTGTTGTACTGAAGTGATGGGATTTTTGGTGTGTATATATCAGGTGTGCAGTCGCCCCTAGTCAGCAGAACCATTACGGTATTGGTTGTGAGAACATGTATCAAGTCTGGACGCTGTGTAAACCTGTATCGTCGACTACACTTAAAGCTACTGTATTTGAGGTATTGTATTTATATAAACTTTGAAAAATTAGTGAAATATGAATGATTTTATTAGAGAATTGTATTAAATGACGGTGATTTAAGGGGTAGGTATTAAGAGAAAATTGTATGAAATGACGTGGATTTAAGGGGTTATTTAAACAGTGAAATCACACAACTAACTTCTCGGAAAGTCCTCTTAGTGAATAGTATAAAGACTCTTGGGACTCTTAGTAATGAGAGGATTCCTTAGTGGTAGGTAGAGGCAAGTAGAGGCAGAGAAGTGACAGGTAGAGGCAGTATTAAAGACAGTATTAGAGGCTGGTAGTGACAGGTAGAGGCAGTATTAAAGACAGTATTAGAGGCAGATAGTGACAGGTAGAGGCAGTATTAGTATGTGGTGTAGACGCCGGGGGGCCAAACTACGTCCCCCCAACAATTCCCTCTCGACTGACGTCCTTTCAAGGCCTAAAGATTTACAGTAAAGTGAAAAACTTTTTAGGTGACGCGTGACAGCTGATGTGTGTGTGTGTCGGGGGTGTCGCTCTTGGTGGTGTTGGCAGGTGTAGAGTGTTGGCAGGTTGTGAGGGGAATGTTGATGTTGGCAGATTAAGAGAGGAGTGTTAGTGTTGGCAGGATGTGAAGTTTCCTACGCTGTGTTGCTGTTGGCTCTTGCTGGTGATGTTAGCAGGCGTAAGGTGTTGGCAGGTTGTTACCAGTGTTACTTTTGTTTGATAGGATGTGAGTGTAAACAGGCTGTGTGAACGGCTCTCCCTACTGGTGGTGTTGGCAAGGGGTACACTGTTGGCAGACTGGGAAGTGACATCAGTACCTTTAACTGGCTTAACGTTGTCAGGATTTATTGTTACTACCGTTAAGCTGTGTATATTGGCAAACCTTTCTGTGGTGATGTTAGTTTTTTTATGATTATTCTACCACTGCTCTTAGGACCTACGTGTTTTAAGAATTCTAAAGTCAAAGCATCAATTTTAACATACAGTCACCACATAGGAATTCCAGTGCTTGTATTTGGACTTAAACTGTACTATAAACTGTATTCGTATTTTAACTGTATTATTTAGCAATGTTCTTGTGTTGTTATGAGTAGATGGTGAGCGGTCACTGTTATCCATGGCCTCAGTATATTGCGTGTGTTGACTGGTGGATTATATTTTCCATGAATCTTGGCCTATTCTGTTGGGTCTCTGTGAATGATTGATGGTGTGTGTGTGTGTGTGTGTGTGTGTGTGTGTGTGTGTGTGTGTGTGCGTGTGTGTGTGTGTGTGTGTGTGTGTGTGTGTGTTTTGATGTTTGATGATATATTGATTAGGAATAGGGATATAGGCCTCGGAGAAAGGACCAGAGACGGAGAGGCACAGTAGGGATCACAAAGGAGAGGCAGCAAGTAGAGGCATTAGTAAACATTGATGGGCGGGGGGGCAGGAGCACTAGCAGAGACATGGGGGGTTGTCTGACCGTCTGTTGTCCCTCCTCAATGCATCTCTGCTGTACTAGTCTTCCTATTTTTCCTACTAATACAAAAATTCACACACACACACACACACACAGACACACACACGTACACGCATGCATCATTACACCGACACACAGACAGACATACACTGTGTAGGTGGTGTGAGTGACACAGTTGGGGTCGTGCCAAGACAGGACAGGCAGGGAGTCACTCAGTGTGTTTCGACCTAGCCTCCCTGCCGCCACCCCTACCCTGCCCCCCTCCCTGTACCCAACTCCCCCTTCCTCCATCTATCTCAACTTCCTCCTTCTCTTGCCCTTGCTACCTACCCTCCCCTCTCCTCTTCCCCTTCCTCTGTTCCATCCCCATTCGTTCTTCTCCCTTCCCTGTTCCTTTTTCCCCATCTCCTTCTTCTTCCTAGTTTTCTAATTCCACCGTCACCCTTTCATCCTATCATTATCCTTCCTTATCCTCCCTCGTCCCTCATACCCCTACCCTCCTCCCTCATACCCCTATCCCCACCTCTCATACCTCCTCCATACCCCCTCCCCGTGTTGAGGAAGGAGACGTCCCTCGTGATACTCTGTCTCAACAGATCTTGTGGCCTGGATGATCCCTTCCTTCCTTCCTCCCTCCTCCCTCTCTTTAACCATCCTCCTTATTCCCCCTATCCTTCGTCACACCTATTCATCTATCCTCCCAAATTCCTCTCTCCTTCCTACTCCATAATCCTCCTCCTACCACTCCACCCTCCTCTCTGACCTCCTAAATCCCTCAGCCCTCCATCTTCCTCTATCCTTCAGCCTCAGCCCTCCAGCCCTCAGCCCAGTCCTCAGCCCTCCTGGTCGGTGGTGACACATTGGGTATTCATGGTGGAGAGGACCCCGACCGACCTCTGTCATAAATGGTTGTTTGCGAGGCAGCTGGTCCAGTCCACCCAGATCTCTGGAAAGGGGTAAATTAAGGGGTAATAGGGGGTAATCAACACAGGTCGTCCATCAGCCACTGGAGAGAATGGCCATTGCTTCTGATGGACCCTTCTGTGTGTGTGTGTGTGTGTGTGTGTGTGTGTGTGTGTGTGTGTGTGTGTGTGTGTGTGTGTGTGTGTGTGTGTACATGAGTGCTTGCATAGGACTTGTAAGTTAAATAAAAATATCGATGTCAATGGAAGGTGAAATAATAATTAACTGATGAGTGAATTTAATCGGATCTAGTTATGTGTCATTGCTTATTTGAGTAGAGTATTACTTTGTGTCGTGTTGGTAAAGGTGGTAGTGATGATGGTGGTGTTAGTATTATTAGTAGTAGTAAAGATGTAGTATCCATCATCATCATCATTACCATCACCATAATCATCACCATCATCAATCATCACACCATCACCACCATCATCACCATCATCACCATCATCACTATCATCATCATCATCACCATCACCAGTAGCACCATCAGAGGGACTGTAGGGGAGGCGGTAACTGCTCCTGTGTTTATAATGGTTGAAGGAACCCTGACCCGCCTCTGGTGCACTGCAGAGGAGAGGGGGGGGGAGGTAGGGAGAGTACTGGAGAAGGGAGGGAGAGAGAGTACTGGAGGAGGGAGAGAGAGTACTGGAAGAGGGACAGGGAGGCATCAGGAGTACTAGAGAAGGGAGAAGGAGGGAGAGAGAGAGAGAGAGAAGCCCCACACAGTCACCCAGGGGCGTGTTATCCTCACCATAGGTCTACAATACATAACAATCCTCCCAAATTTCTCACCAGGTAACGTCTTGCTCACCTCTCAGACAGACACTCACTCACATTGTTTACATTATATTCACAAGTTATAAATCATACCTATAATTTTAATAGTGTAAACAATAGGTCCTCACATGTTTACATTGATTTTTAACTGTTAATTGATGTTTATTTTATGTGTTTACAAATAATGTGTCGGAATGATTTAAGTGTCTATGAATGTTTAGTGTTCCTATAGACTCACGACACCACTATTCTCCCTCACTGTCCCTCCTTTTATACCCCTTAACCCTCCTACCCCTCCTTCTCCTTTCTTTCTCCCATACCTCCTCCCTACCCTCTACCCTCCTTCTCCTTCTACCCACACCCCTACTCCTATCCCTACCACCCCGTATTGAGACTGTTTTTATATGACTTCTTATGCATATTTCACCCCTCGAAGTTGCATATGTCGTCTGATGAGTCACAAACCGCTACCACCACTACTACGACCACCACCACTACGACCACCACTTACCACACAAATCACGACTTGCCACACCGACTACCACATCAACAACAATTTGTCACACCAACCACCCCTATATCCACCACAACTACCAGTATCCACCACAATTACCAGTATCCACCACAACTACCAGCTCCCAGTGATCGCTAAACGGGCTACACTGGAGTAAACGACGCTGCAAATAAACGCTCTACGAGTTAATGCCTGACTCAACCATGATAATCCCTAGCTAAGTGAGAGAGAGAGAGAGAGAGAGAGAGAGAGAGAGAGGTAAACACGTAAACACTCACCATCCAGCACCAATATTGTCTATTACCTCGCCTCACTGATTTCTTCATACCTACTGTAAATTTAACTCCTTTTTTTACATCTCTGTGACTATTACCAAACTTTTCAACCCCCAAAGAGGTTCAGCGTACACCCCTCTCAGCGTACACCCCTCTCAGCGTACACCCCTCTCAGCGCACCCTAGAATCACCTTGGAGTTTCCTCTACTCTCAGATTATTCAAGAGTATCACGTACAGATAATCTTAGTGCTGAGAATGAACTAAGATTTTTATGGTCAGAGTCTTAACACCACTGCCCGGATTGTGTGAGGATTAGATGTACTCCCAGCACTGAGATTTAGCCCTGAGGATTTTTATTTTGAGCTAGGATTAGGGTCCGGCTGTCACTGTGATTTTTCGGTAAGATTTTCTGGATGTTTTTATCTCTTGAGTTATGCTGGGATTGAAGGTACCCAGTAGTCCCAGCGCCCTCTCAGATTATAGTCCCAGCGCCCTCCCAGAATATTTAGTCCCTGCTCCTCACAGATTACCCTGGTAAGGTGACAAGAGAGGGAGGAAGGAAAGGGGGAATGGAAGAGAATGGTAGTACTGATTATTGGTGCTAATGGGTGAGGGAAGGGGAAGGGAGGTGGAAGAGGTGATGGAAAGGGGGAGAAGGTGGGGCAAAGGGGGAGAAGTCGGAGAGATGGAATAGAGGAGGTGAGGGAAGGAAACGAGGAGGTGAGGGAAAGGGGGGGGGAGGTGGGGAATGAGGGAAGGAGAAGGGAGAAAGCAGAAACTTATACTAATGAGGAAGAGGTGGGGAGGGGGGTGAGGTGAGCATTATATTAGTTGGTTTTAATGGTGGTGATGGTAGTAGTAGTGGTAGTGGTGGTAGTGGTAGTCGTGGTGGTGGTGGTGGTGGTGGTGAGGCAGGTGGTTGTTGTAGTGGTAAAGGGGTGGTGATGATAGTGGTGGAGGTGGGGGGTGGTGGTACTGGTGGTAGGAGAGGTGGTAAAGATGGGTTGTAATAAGCCTGATAATAGCTAATAGTAGTAGTAGTAGTAGTAGTAGTAGTAGTAATGGAGAGGCGATGGTGGTAGTAGTGGTGGCAGTGGTGGTAATGGTGGGGAGGGAGAGAGGAGGGTGGGAGGGTCAGGAGGGGAGGGGGTGTGGAGGGAGGGGGGGGTGTGGAGGCTCGGCTGCTGCTCTGTATTGATTTACTTATGGACCAGCAAAAAGGGACACAACACTGAGGTGTGTGTGTGTGTGTGTGTGTGTGTGTGTGTGTGTGTTGTGTGTGTGTGTGTGTGTGTGATAGATAAAAAAAATTACTTTGATAAGGCATAGCGATAGACAGACAGACAGACAGACAGATGTTGTAGTGTTTGAGTGAGCTAATCTCAACACTCTTTTTAGTCAGGGAAAATCAGACATAACAATACCTTTAATGACGACCAACAGTGGGGTTAAAAAGAAAAGGACAAACAGGGTTAAACAGAAAAGGACAAACGGGGTTAAACAGAAAAGGACAAACGGGGGTTAAACAAAAAAGGACAAACGGGGATTAAACAGAAAAGGACAAACGGGGATTAAACAGAAAAGGACAAACGGGGATTAAACAGAAAAGGACAAACGGGGATTAAACAGAAAAGGACAAACGGGATTAAACAGAAAAGGACAAACGGGGATTAAACAGAGATTGACAGAAGCAGGAAAAATAGTGAAGGGTAGGTTAGACAGGGGTAAGACAGACAGAAAGTCTATATTCGCTTAAACACGGTTATTGCATGCACTAGAGGGAGCGAGATGGAAGGATTGACATTAATATTCCATCCTCCTTGAAACCACAGTTATTACATATTAGTAGAGAGAGCATAATCTCATCTCAAAGTATCTCTCAAAGGTTAGGTTAGGTTGGGATAACTCGTCAGGTGCCTCTCTGGGTTGGTGAAGACGCTTATGTAAGGCAGACTAAGGTGCTAGTGCTGCCTTCCTTCAGCCTATAGTGACGGGCCCAGAAGTTAATAGAGATTTGGTGGAGGATTTAGACCAGTTTGGTGTTTGTAGGTCGTGTGTGTATGGTCGTATATTGAGGCTCATATGATGGGCCGAATATGAGGTCAAGTGAAAGGTCGTATGTGTAAAGGAATCGTATAAAATAGTCGTGTGGGTCGTCGTGTATTAAAAAAAAAACCTCACAGGGGAGTCTTAGTCGTAGAGAACCTCGTGTAGTCATTGGTTGGGTAGTATTGTCGTCGTTGCTACTGCCGCTGTTGTCTCCAGAGAGAGTCGAGTGATTCAGTAATCGCTTTACACCGCTGGGGAGGGACACCAGTGATGAGAGTGGAGAGGGGAGGGGAGGTTAGGTTAGGTTAGTAAGTAGAGACGGGTGTAATGGATTGCCTTTGTGGGATCTCAGAGTTGAAGAGAAAATGTTTGATTCAGGCGAGTACCATCTTTGAGTCGGTGACCATTTCTGATTAAAGCCTCGATAGAGAGACAGACAGAGATAGAAAGACAGACAGAGACAGACAGAGACAGACAGACAGACTCAGAGCCTTTGGGGACTCGCGAAGCTGAAGAGTAAACTTTATACCGGACGAGCACCATCTAAGCATCCAACTTCTGGAAGACTTTTGCAGACAGACAGACAGACACAGACCAGTTGACTATAGACACACCCCAGTGACAGAAATTAACATGCCGAGCGGGTCCGAAGGGGTGTTAGCTGCTGGTGGTAGGGACTCCCTCGGGGGCAGATGGACCAGCCTCCTGCAGTTAAGGAGAGGAACCTCGCTGTTAATTCCAAACCGATGGTTGTCAGGGCGTGTCAGTGAGTGTCAAGTAGTGCCAGATGGTGCCAGTATGTTTGAGATAGTGTCAGACAGTGGCAACAAATTCTCGTGAGCTTCAGACAATGCCAATGAATACTAGTAAGTGCCACATTTTGTTGTTAATTAACTTTAGGTTATATGGAAGTTTAAATGCCAGTTAAGACCAGAAAGTGCCAAGTAATGACTATATATCCTCGACAGTGCCAGACGTTGCCAACTAGGAGGAAGTAGGTCAGAGTGGAGTAAGTACACCGGCCAGTGACACACAATACTTAGATTAGTGTAGTATTTCACCGCCAGTACGAGCAAACGACAAGCGCCTGGCGTTTCCTTTCTCCCGGCAATGACACGCTCATGGAAGTTAAGTCAAGCGAATGTTCGACAACCGTCTTCCTGCAGTGGCGATGAAGAGAACTCCAACTGATGGGAAATTCTGAAGACAAGAAACGATTCCCGGATCGATTTTCAGTACCTACATGGTGAGAGGAAGCGAAGGAGAGGGGGTGAGGGGTGAGGGAGTAAGGAAGATTGAGCGAAGAGGAAGGAGGAGTGGGGGAAGAGGGAGTCATGGAAGAACAGAAGGAGGAGGAGGAGAAGAGAGAGTTAGAGTGAGGAAACAGAGAGTGAGGAGGAATAAGGGAAGAAGAAGAGGAGGAAGAATGAGGGCAGAAGATTGTGAGAGTAAAGAAAGGGGGAAGAAACAAGATACATAGAGAATAATTAAGGAAAGCAGAGAAGAGGGAAACAGCTTAATAACGAAGGGAGAAACTAAGTGAAGGGAAAACATACATACAGAACTGTAATGAAGGTAAATGGTGAATAGGGAAGATAAAAATAAAGAAAATAAATGGAAGAAATGATACAAGGAAAGTTAAATAAGATAGGTGTTATTATTGATCATTGTTTGTATACCTGTACCGTCTATGTATGATTGTATACCTGTACTGTCTATGTATATTGTTTGTATACCTGTACCGTCTATGAATGATTGTTTGTATACCTGTACTGACTGTGTACCTTGTACCTGTTTAGTCAATTTGAACTATCTGTCTAATCTGTCTGTCTGTCTGTCTGTCTGTCAGTCTGTCTGTCTGTCTGTCTGTCTGTCTGTCTGTCTGTCACTTAAGTGTGGTAGTATAAACATCGCATCATTGATACCTTAACTTTGATATAAATAAAATCTAAGTAAACGATACCTAACCAAATACACTTATAAAATGGATAGAAGCGAACTAAAGAGACACTTAACTTAGCGAACAGGTGGGTAAAAGGGGACTGAATAAAGACGGGAATAGAAGGGACTGATACCAAGAAAAAGGTGAATAGATAATCAGGTGTAATTTAGGTTGAAGAAGGGAGAGGGAGGGAGGAAGGAAGAGAGTGATAAAGGTGTATTAACAAGAATGGACGCTAACAGAAGGTAGAGCCAGGCAAGTTGTGGATAAAGAGGGGAGAGGTGAAGCAGGGAAAAGAAATTAGTTATGAAGGGTTGGTGAGAAGGATAGCTTGTGTGTGGCCAGGTGTGTGGTCAGGGTGGCCATGTGGTTCAATCCGGCGTGTGTGTGTGTGTGGCCAGATGTGTGGTCTTGGTGGCCATGTGGTTCAATCCGGCGTGTGTGTGTGTGTGGCCAGCTGTGTGGGTGTGGCCAGCTGTGTGGGTGTGGCCAGCTATGTGGGTGTGGCCAGCTGGGAAGCCCTATAGGTGGGGTGAATGACAGGCCTTTACCCTCGTGTACAGCTCTACGGCTTTCACCTCCTCCTCATACACCTGCTGCCTGGCCAGGTGTAGGGTGGCCAAACACCTGTTGCTTAGTCAGGTGTAGGGTGGCCACACACTCTCTGCCCGGTCAGGTGTAAGGTAGCCACACACCTGTTGCTTGGCCAGGTATTGGGTAACCACACACACACACACACACACACACGACCCTCTTTGATGTCTAGTATCATTCTTATATAATTCCTTAGCCCAGCGGGGTGAGGGTGGGGTGAGGAGGGGGGTTGGGTTGAGGAGAGGGGTGGGTTGAGGAGAGGGGTGGGTTGAGGAGAGGGGTGGGTTGAGGAGAGGGGTGGGTCGGGGTGTATCAAAGAACCAAAGCCGTATTAACTATAATTCCATAACATTAAACTCTTCTCAAACACAAAGTAAGTCAGAAAATTACCCTACTTAACACTGAAAGAATGACTCCCTCTAATTATACAACATAAAGACAAGAATTAGATTTTTTTTGAATTAGATTTTAGTTAGGAATTTTTTCTCGTCGAATCGTTTAAAATAGTCACCGGGTATATTTTTAGCTCAGGGTCTCAATTAATAACGGGGAAACATTACCACAGAGTTTGTTTTAAAGTAACAATAGACAGGTAGTGTTGTATTGTGTACCTGTGTTGAACCGAGCCATAAATAATGTGATTGGGAGCTGTTATATATGATCCTATAATTAAACACAAATAATAGAGTTTTAACACTGATATAATAACGATATAGTCTGGTCTCTCGTGACAGGTATGGCCCATAGGGGAAGGTTTATTGATAAGCGTACAGTACTGGCGGTGTGTGTGTGTGTGTGTGTGTGTGTGTGTGTGTGTGAAGAGAAATGTCAGTCCTTCGGGTAATTGTCTTGAGAATTACCTTTCCCCCACTAATTAATATAAGTGTTGTGACGTCACCGGTGCCAGGTAAAGGTGTAATGTATATAACACCATCGTAGTGCCAAGGGTTGTCTAGTGCCAAGGGTTGTCTACTGTAGTGCCAAGGATAGTGTAGTACCAAGGATAGTGTAGTGCTAACGATAGTGTAGTGCTAACGATAGTGTAGTACCAAGGATAGTGTAGTACCAAGGATAGTGTAGTGCCAAGGATAGTGTAGTACCAAGGATAGTGTAGTGCTAACGATAGTGTAGTGCTAACGATAGTGTAGTACCAAGGATAGTGTAGTACCAAGGATAGTGTAGTGCCAAGGATAGTGTAGTACCAAGGATAGTGTAGTGCCAAGGATAGTGTAGTACCAAGGATAGTGTAGTACCAAGGATAGTGTAGTGCCAAGGATAGTGTAGTACCAAGGATAGTGTAGTGCCAAGGAAAATTACAGATATATATATTTATAACGTTATTGTATATGGTAGATAATGATGTAATTTTCTTAGCTGTTATATCACACTTTGTACTGCTGGAGGAATATATAACTGTTGATTATAGTGGCACCGGAAGTGGGGCATGGCGGTGTGTAGTGGCGATTGTTAGTCATGCTCACCTGCCTGGCTGTCTCACACTGTGTTTGTGATGAGTAAACAGCTGCAAAAGTTACATTAAATCAGAACAATCAACCCCGAAGAAATGTCTAAATTAGAGCCTTGTGACCTCTGACCTATGACCTCTGCAAAATAATAACTCGATCTTTCCTGTGACCTTTGAACTTCAACACCTGCAACATGAGAGTTAGTTGTGAGAGAAAGCAAATCACACACACACACACACACACACACACACACACACACACAAACAAACACACACACACACACACACACACACACACACACACACAAACAAACACACACACACACACACACACACACACACACACACACACAAACAAACAAACACACAGAGTCCAAGACGAAAATAATTAATTTCTCAGGCAGGTAATTAAAATACCCAAAATGACCCACATAATTAGTATTCACAGAAGGTGACGTGGATGGTGATAATTACCTAACGAGCGCTAATAGAGACAAAAGTTAACGAAGGTGTTTACTAATTTGCCTCCAGTTAACGAGACCCAGGGTGAGGGGGTGACGATGCAGGGAGCTTAAAATGACTCGGCATATAATCCTTCCGTGGTAATTATTTAACCCTAATTAATCGTCAGTATCATGGGAGGTAGTAATTATATATAAGACACGCTATTGTGGTATTTAATTGAGTCTTATGATAGGTTGAGAGACCGACGGGGGCCGAGGAACTACTCTACACTCCTGTCGGGAATCGAACTTGGGACTAATTACTTACGAGGCGAACAAGCAACCGAGGGATTTCTATGTCTCTAATTCTTGTAATAATTAATTGTGATTTTGTCATTTGTATTTTGTTATGTTTTACCATTTATTATTATTATTATTATTATTATTATTATTATTATTATTATTGGTAGTTTGTAACAGTCTCTTGTCTTCCTTTATTACAGGTATGTGTGACGGAGACAGGTGTGATGGAACAGGTGTGACGAGAGAATGTGTTACTGAGGTACAATCGTTCCGGAGGTATGTGTTACGCGTGTTACAGTGCTGTGTGTTGGATGTGTTACGGAAATATGTGTTACAGAGATATGTTGCAGATATACGTTACCAAACCTAACCTAACCTAACCTAACCTAACCGGCATTGCAAAAGGACAAAATTGCACTCTATTCCAAGCATTCATATATAACATTCATGCAATAGGTGTAATATACATATATATTCCTATAACATATACTATCGTCCTCCCTTATGGTATTTCCTATATTATATAATGTTACCTGATATATGACCTTCATTTTGAGTGTTCATAGAGAATGGGTTTTTTTTAATGCATTGTTTTAACGAGGCGTGACAAGTGGTGTATGATGAGATTTGTTATTGGTAGTGTTGAGAGTTAATGGTGTTATGGTGATGATGTGGTGTTATGGTGATGATGATAGGGTTGTAGTGATGGTGTGGTGTTATGGTGGTGTAAGGGTGTTGTGGTGTGATGGTGTTGTGGTGGTGTTATGGTGATGTGGTGTTATGGTGGGGTTATGGTGATGATGGTAAGGTTGTAGTGATGGTGTGGTGTTATGGTGGTGTAAGGTTGTTGTGGTGTGATGGTGTTGTGATGGTGGTGGTGTTATGGTGATGTGGTGTTATGGTGATGTATGGTGATGATGGTAGGGTTGTAGTGATGGTGTGGTGTAAGGGTGTTGTGGTGTGATGGCGTTGTGATGGTGGTGGTGTTATGGTGATGATTATGATGATGAAGTTTTGTAATGATTCTAAAAATAACAGCAATACTACTACTACTACTACTTCTTCTTCTACTACTACTACTAATAATAATACCGTCGTAACATTACTAACAAAACATCTACCTAAAACCAAATAAAACAGAATTAAACACAATTTCCACCCAAAAATATTCTTGTATCTCCAAAACAATATATTCATAACAAGAGACTCGCTCACACTGCCTGTATCCCCCAAACAAAATGAAAACCTTTAACCTTTACAACGATAATAATTCAGAATAATACCAAACATTTTCGAATTTTAAGAATATTTAAAACGAGTAACAAGATATAAATAAATGAGTGCTTAAAATCTAAAGTTCCACCAGGTAAACTCACCGTAATTAATCAAATTCCTCAGGTACAGGTACGAACATGAGCCTCATGACATACCTGTGGCTCTGAACTGCTAGGAAGAGTCGCTGAGATGTTGGTGTGTTATGTAAGTGAGTTCTGTAGTGTGTTATGTAAGTGAGTTCTGTAGTGTGTTATGTAAGTGAGTTCTGTAGTGTGTTATGTAAGTGAGTTCTGTAGTGTGTTATGTAAGTGGCTCTGTAGTGTGTTTTGTAAGTGAGTTCTGTAGTGTGTTATGTAAGTGAGTTCTGTAGTGTGTTATGTAAGTGGCTCTGTAGTGTGTTATGTAAGTGAGTTCTGTAGTGTGTTATGTAAGTGGCTCTGTAGTGTGTTATGTAAGTGACTCTGAAGTGTGTCTTGTGGCGCTGGTGCAGTTTTGAACAGGAGGGTACAGGAAGTTTTGTAATGTGGATGGTGGGTCATGGTCACGCTGTAATGAGAGAGAGAGAGAGAGGAATGACTTGGTGTGAGAAAGACTTTTTTGGAAATATGAGAAAGATATTTTAGAAGATAATATGTTAATGTATAAGAGTTTAGAGGTGTGAGAAAGATTTTTGAAAGATGGACATATTATTCTTGAGAAAGATTGTTGGGTTGGTGTAATAGAGTGAGAAAGAAGATATTGAGGAGGATATGTTGATGGTAGAGAAAAAAAAGATTAACACTATATAGCCTTCCACCAGGACTCTCTTGTCAGCAAATGTAAATTATGTTCTTGTCATCTTTTTCTTCAGGAGGGGATCTCATGCATTAACATCCCCACCCACCCACCCACCACACCCACCCACCCACCACCCACCCACCACCTCCCTACCTCAGCCTCCACGCGCCAACACATAATTTTTCTCGCTCCATCGATGAGAGAGAGAGCATACAATAACCAGGAAATAATTACCATATAAATATCTTAAAAAAAAATTATCTGATATATAACTTCACGACTCTTACCTGTTGTACCATTAGCCTCATTAACGGTGCTTCTACCTGAGGGTGATTAAGGTAGGAGAGGGGTTAGGGAGGAAGGGGAGGGGGGGGGGAAGGGGGTTCTTTACTATATTTAGCCCTAATAACTTAAGACGTATGGAAAGAAGACACGTTGGAGCTCCTGTTCGTCTCCCTGTTGCTTCTGCTGAGTCAACCTACCTGCTCTGCCTCCACCTTTATGACTCTCTCTCCTCTTCCTCCTCCTTGTGCTGCCCCTCATTCAGTGACCCTTTTCTCTCCCTTTCCCCTCTCCTCCTTCACTTACCTCTCTCCTTTCTTTTCTCTTCCAGTGATTCCTTTCTTTATCCTTTTCCCTCATCCTCCTACTCCCCCCCCTCTTCTCTACTCTTCTCTCCCCCCCTTCTCCTCCTACCGACCCGCCCTTTACCTTTCCTCCTCTTCCCCATCGACCTCTCCCAGCCCTCCTCCTCCTCCTCCTCCAGTCAACGCCTCTCACCTTTCCCCTCCCTCACCACACCTTCCCCTCACCTGTCTGTCTTTTCTCTCGACATTTCTCCCCTTTCCCCTCATTTCTAGTTCTTCACGCCTCTCCCTCACTTATCTTCTCTATCTGTTCTCTCTCCGGCATTGCCTTATGTCTCTACTTTATCGTTTAATTTTCTATTCACCTCCTTTACCTGTCTCTAATGACTTTTGTCCTCCCATACGATTTAACCCATCTTAACCTCTCTCTCTATCTCTCTCTCTCTCTCTCTCTCTCTCTCTCTCTCTCTCTCTCTCTCTCTCACACAGATAACAAAAGGGCCTCTCTACTCAGCGTGCTCGAGTACTTGCGCCTGACGTAAGAGGGACAGGTTAATTGGCTTATTTCCCGTCACCTCCATTATTAGTGTTGGTCCCCGTGGCTCTTCCCGCCCTGGCGAAAGTAATTCCTGGAGCCCAAGTTGAACACACACACAAAAGTGAGTCTTGTTAGTTGAGGTTAGGTTAGGTTTTCATAATAATTTAGTTTGATTTTTAGAATACGCTGAATAGCTTCAAACATAGGTTGGATGCTTATATGAGCAATAGGGGTTGGGTGTAAACGGGACTACCCAGTATGGGCCAATAGGCCCGCTGCAGTTTCCTCCATTCTTAAGTTCTTATGTTCTTATGTATACAGACTCGTAAGACTTACTGTATGTATTATGAATTTTACCCCCCTTCCTCCTCCTCTTTTTCTTCTTCCTCCTCCTCCTCCTCTTCATTTCTTCCTCTTCTTCCTCCTCCTCCACCACCACCACCACCACCATCTTCACTACCTTTAAGTGTACAGGAATAGACTAAGTACCAGATCAAAATATATTACGAGAATAAATTACAACAACAGCCAATTATCAAGAGGACAAAGGGTAGTTCTTGACAATATATTATCACCTGAATAATTAGGGTCAGGTGACGTCGTATGTGTGTGTACCTGTGCCAGTGATATTTCTCAGGTGTCAGGTGGAGGTAGGGGAGGCCTCAGGTAAAGTCAACATAACCTCACCTCACCTCACCCGAATTTGATACGAACTATTATGGGTTTTTCCCTTTGCTCATTACCTGTACATAACACCAGGTAAAATGATATCACCTGAACATGGCCTCTGGCACATAACTATTGATCTCCCTCGTTTAAGAGCGTGACATAAAGGTGATATTAGAATGTAAACTGTTTAATGGTAGGTGTTACAGCCTCCTCCTGCTGCCATTACTGAGTAGCAAGGGTAGTGTCGAGGTACTTTCTCACCTGCACCATGACGGAGAATACAAGGAAGTGTCATTAGTGAGTCAGACTGGCGATAGATTGTTGTATTGTATTGCTAGTTGAAGTCATTAAGAAACACTGGGCTATTAATTAAAGCCAGTTGATGAGATCAAATTAATGAAGTAAATTGGAGATTATTACAACAAATTAATGAAATATCAATATAATTAGTCAAACTGTGTTAATTATAAGACAATATAATTAAGAAAAGTGTGATTATTAGTTCCAGGTAAGTCCATCACAGTTAATTAGAAACTACCATAAGAATGACTTAATAACTAACTAACCTGAAGTAAATATTGATGATGGTACAACCCCTCCACGCTTGGTTGCATAAGAAAGGTCAAAGGTCAAAAAATTACTTAATTGAGGTCATCCTTGGCATTTGTCCAATAAACTATCCCTCGGCTGGCCTCTCGTGGTGCCAGTTAAGGTTATCTGGTGTGTGTGTGTGTGTGTGTGTGTGCGTGTGTGTGTGTGTAAACCAGTGATTGGATGATTCTCTCACTCTGGTGTAGACATTGACACCGACAGACTCCATTCAGCGTGTTTGTGAAGTTTAGAGGTCAGGGATGAGGTAACTGAGGTCAATTTGAACACATAGACTGAACATTGTTAGAGGTCAAAGTTCACCGTCTAAAAGGTCAAAGGTCACCGTCTCTTAAGGTCATAGGTTCACCGTCTCTAAGGTCAAAGGTCACCGTCTTTAACCGGTGTGAGACGTGACTGGTATAAAGATCAACACCTGTAGCCTGTGTGCGTATATGGTTCAAAGGTCAAAGTCGATGAGTGAGGTCATCTCTGGCACACAGCTGGACGCCGAGAGGATTTTTTTTTTTGGATGAAAGGTCAGAGGTCAGGGACAGCGTGATCTATAAACCAGGGTTGCATGATGGTCGCCAGCTAGGGGGAGTAGAGTGCGTTTTAGAGTGCAGCTTCGGGGGCAGTAGAGTCCGTTTTAGAGTGTTCTCGTGTTGTTTACATCTGCCAGCCGGACCGTAGATGTGTGGGCGGCCCTGTACATCCCGTCATGTTATGGTGGTAAAAACAGGGAGGTAAACACACAGTCCTTCTCTCACTGATTGGTTGGCTGTCGAGTCTCTATGTATCATCAGGAAGCTTTCATATGGCGACGAATACATACATACATACATGTAGTTGGGCCGTACATAGCGTTTACAGTATAGGCACACAGGCGCGCTTCTCGTACATACATATACGCATTGGCTTTCTACAGAGTACACACACACACACACACACACACACACACACACACACACACACAGCAGCCTTCCCCGACAGAGACTAAAGAGGATATACACAGGCCCAGCGTCTCTACTCCCCTGGGAACTACTGAAATGTATCGGTCATGCATAGTCGATCGGCTCTTTGTGGGCGTGGGTGGTGGGCGTGGATAACGTGAGGGTGGGCGTGGGTGGTGGGCGTGGGTAGTGGGAGTGAAGGGGATCATTGGTAGTTAGGAAAATAATTGGGTTAGGTCAGGTCAGGTTAGGTGAAGGTATTTTACCCCAATTCATTATAAAAGTTGCTGTTGAGATTCATATCAATATCTAGTTATTAAAATACAGAATAAACTACAAAATACTTATACATACACAGACTTGACGCCCAGATTAATGTAATACACAGACCTCGTTCATCATACACACACACAAAATAAAATATTGTGTTTTTAAAATTTATAGAAAAAATCGTATTAAAAAATGAAGGTAAAAATTATTCGGTTTATTAAATAATTTACCTGTTTTTTTAAATTTGTTGTTGATGGTTGTTTAATTGTGTTCAGCTGTAGGTTTATTTAAGCTCTTTGAGGATGATGGTTTAACTTGAGGATGATGGTTTAACTTGAGGATGATGGTTTAACTTGAGGATGATGGTTTAACTTCTTGAGGATGATGGTTTAACTTGAGGATGATGGTTTAACTTGAGGATGATGGTTTAACTTGAGGATGATGGTTTAACTTCTTGAGGATGATGGTTTAACTTGAGGATGATGGGACTATTGACTAAACAGAAACATTGGTTCGGGAAATCTGACAAGAACCGTATTTCCGCGATAAAACTCTACGGTAAACACGTCTCTATGCCTTCAGTTTAAAGAGACGCTTGTTTTCGTGGGCAATTTCTCGCAAGAATTGTCTTTTAGTGCGTGAAATCTTCGGGAGAGTAAGTTTTCGCGCGTAAAATCTGACTGGAAAATCTGAAGGAGAATTTATAGGCGCGTAGAAGTAAAAATCCAGAATGAAGTATATTTTCGCGGGTAAAATCAATAGAGGAATCATGTTTTGGCGGGTCAAAATCTGGAGGCTGGGTCAAGTAAGGTGGATTGTTTGAAGGTGAATAGAGTAAAGGTATCACTATAATGGACTGTGTTTACTATGGTCCTGAAGATCACGTCACACTGGGAACATACCTAGGAGACTCACCACTTTATTTAGTAGTAGTAGTAGTAGTAGTAAGAGGTGGAACGTGAGTAACTCTGTGTGCGTGTGTGTGTACGTGCGCGCGCTTGTGAATGTGTGTGTTTGTGTGTGCGTGCGCGTGTGTGTAAGCGTGTGTTGAGGTGTAGTATGGTATTGATTAAATGAGTAGTGGCGGTGGTGGTAGTGGTGGAGGTGATGGTGGTGGAGGTGATGATGGTGATGGTGCAGGTGGTGATTGTGGTGGAGGTGATGGTGGAGGTGATGATGGTGATGATGATGATGGTGATGATTGTGGTGGAGGTGATGATGGTGATTCAGGTGGTGTTATTGGTGGTAGTTGTGGTAGTAATGGTGGTAGTGTGGCCGGCAGCTTGTTAATTACTGTTGATAGGCGTCAAGTGGAGGTGTGATTATCTACATGTATTAGTGTGTGTATGTATATGTGTTATGTATACTCAGATATGTATTTAGACTTGTGCTTCTATGTATACTTTTGTGTGTGTAGATATGTATATGTGTACATTACCTGGTGGATAATTAACTCTTAATCACATTGTTAGTAATTAAATAGACGGATGATTGCCCTCCCCTCTTCCTAGCACCTCCCCCTCCTCCCCTCCCAGCCCCTCACCCTCCTCCCCTCCTAGCCCCTCACCCTTCTAGTTCCTCCCTCTGGTCTCCCCCTCTGTAATTCCCTCCTAATCCTCAGGTTCCTCCCCCTCCCACCTCTTCCCCCCAAGCCACCTCTTCCCCCCCAACCAACCACCCTTCCTTCCCCTCCTCCCCTCCCCTCCTCCTCCCCAACTCCCCTCCCCTCCACCTCCTTCCCCTCCCCCTCCTCCCCTTCACAACCTCCCTTCCCCCTCCCTCCTCCTCCCTCCCCCCTCCCTCCTCCTCCCCCTCCCCCTCCTCCCCCCTCCCCCAGCCTCCCCCCTCCTCCTCCTCCCCTCCCCTACAACCTCCCTTAAAGTAAAAAATAAAACTCAGCTTAAATTGCAGTTGTGCTTCATTCAGACTGAAATTAAACTCCCCCCCCACCCCAAAAAATCCCTCTCGTGCATTACAACATCCATCAGTCATCAGGAAGGAGAACTCAGGTGAACCAGGAAAAACCTTTAAAAAAAAATCTAAACTGGTATTTTAATTAAATATCTGAGAATGACATATATTTAGTTTTATATTATTATGTTCGTTTGAAAATATTTAATGAATTTAGAGGTTTATAAAAAATCCTCATATTAAATGATTTTGTGCAATATATGTATTGTGTATATGTGGGTATTATATAAGTTTGAGATATATGTATATACTGAATCTATATATATTGGCATTTAATACTTTATATGTACTGTAAATGTGTGTATATGTGTATGTATGTTTTTGATTTTTTATCTAGGTATGTAATTACGTTATGGTGGTATGTATGTATGAATTTACATATCTATACAGTATATATAATTATTTATGTATGTATACCTGTATATGCTGATGTGTATTTCTGTACCTGTATTTATATGTATACTTTGTTTTAAGACTTTACCTGGGTATTTCTTGAGTCTACTTTGGGTTTACGTCGAGTAGACCTGAAATATACCTGGAAAATAAAATGAGTTTATTTGAAGAGTACCTGAGTCAGTGGGTTTACCTAGGTCCGGGTACTATAGGTAATTACAGGTGTAGTATCACGCCACCAGGTAAGAGAGGCAGGATCAGGGTGAGAGGGGGGAGAAGAAAGGAGTGGAAAGGGGGAAGAAAGAATGATGAGAAAGGAGAGGACAGGGTGGAAGGGAAGGGGTCAAAGGTCATTAGTTATCTAGACAATTATACACATGAATCTAACACGATTTCGTCACTGAATACTCGCCACAATAATTAAGGTTATGTTGGGTTGGATTAGGTTAGATTAGGTTAGGATAGGGTTAGGTTAGATTAGGTCATTGATTACACCCCACAGTAATTAAGGAGTGTTGGTGAAAGATTAGTACAAGGCATCAGTAGTGTGGCAGTGCGTGTGTGTTGTGCATTAAGGGTGTGTGAAGTGTCCCAGGTGATCCTTGTGGCAATTACCTGCAGCACAGTTTTCAGGGGGAGGTGGGTGGGTGTGTGTGTGTGTGTGTGTGTGTGTGTGTGTGTGTGTGTGGTCTCTCTCTCTCTCTCTCTCTCTCTCTCTCTCTCTCTCCCTCTCTCTCTCTCTCTCTCTCTCTCACACACACGTTATTTTACCTTCAAACTAACATAACAAAAACAAATCCCCATAATAATCTTTCATAATATAAACAACAAATTAGAAAGTTAGAAAGTCCTCATCACTTTCTCAAGCCCACGACGATCATTAGAAAGTCTTCATCACGTTTCCCACCAGTTAAAACTCTACTTCACTAACCTTACCCCAAGTCTCAACATCAAAGAACTTTCACTCCAATATCTTCACCAGTTTTAAATCCTCTTGTTTATAAAGATGTTGTAATTGTCTTCTATATATAGGTTAGGTTTAGGCTAGGTTGGGCTAGGTTAGGTTGGGCTAGGTTAGGCTAGGTTAGGTTAGGTTGGGCTAGGTTAGGCTAGATTAGGTTAGGTTGGGCTAGGTTAGGCTAGATTAGGTTAGGCTAGATTAGGTTAGGCTAGATTAGGTTAGGCTAGGTTAGGTTAGGTTGGGCTAGGTTAGGTTAGGTTAGGCTAGGTTAGGCTAGGTTAGGACAATATCTACTAATCTAAACGCCTTAAATTATATAAATAACCTGAGCACTTGTATACTAAATGGCGTTAAGGTGTGTTGGATCCATTGTCAAACATTTAACTCATTGGTGTAAGAAGTCGTAGCTCTGGGTGTTGTTTTGTTACTATTATTGGCGTGATTTTGTTGGATTTTGTTAGGGATTTCAAGCAAAGGTTAGAATAGTGGATTTGAAGCAGGAAGCAGTAATGGAATGAAGCAGGAAGCAGTAATGGAATGAAGCAGTGAGCAGTAGGAGTCATGTTTGATTCATTGATCGATACTGAGTGAGAGGAATATTTGAACAGAACCTCACTCATATCTTAGTACTCTCTCTCTCTCTCTCTCTCTCTCTCTCTCTCTCTCTCTCTCTCTCTCTCAAAAGTTTAATATGATATTGCTTAGAATTACAGAGCCTTAGAGCCTTAGAATTATAGAGCCTTAGAATTAGAGCCTTAGAATTACAGAGCCGCCAGTAGCAAGTCGAGCCTCCAGCCACCAGTTTAAAGCCTCACTTCTCCTTGAGTCTTAATTAGTTACCTGTCTATTCACAGGTGTGGGCAGCCGAAACACACCCTGAGGAAAATCCGCCTTGAAATCCATGTTAAATCTGACATGGAATCCGTAATGAATCCGCCTTGGGTTTAGAGCTAAATCTGACTTGGGCAATGAGGTAAATCTGACTTGGATATCGAAGTAAATCTGACTTGGGCATAAAGGTAAATCTGACTTGGAAATCCGTGTTGAATCCGACTTGGAAATCCGTCATGAATCCGACAATATCTGATTTGGTTCTCATGGCTAAATCTGGACTGTCCCCGAGAGCTAAATCCGTTGTGTCCTGGAACTAAATCCGACTTGAGCCTTCCGAGCTAAATCTGGACTGTCCAGGAAACAAACCAAATGTGTATTCCCTGGACCTAACCCGACCGTGACCCGACCTTTACTCCCGAAAGAAACCCGACCTTTAGTCCCGAAATAAACCTAACTCGAACCCCGATCCAAACCCAAACTGGTCCCCGAATAATACCCGATTTGTGACCCCCTCATACCTAACCCAATGTGTACCTTAACGAAACCCGACCAAAACTCAAAGAAACAAACCCGACCAAAACCCAAAGAAACAAACCCGACCAAAACCCAAAGAAACAAACCCGACCAAAACCCCAAAACAAACCCTACCAAAACCCCCCAAACAAACCCGACCAAAACCCCAAAACAAACCCAACGTGTACCCGAAACAAACCCGACGTGGGCCGCAAATAGAGCCTGACTTTAGGTCCTGAATCGATCAGAATATAAGGTGATCCACTTATTCAGATGGCAAAGAACTCCCAATATTACTTTCTTCAGGGGTTCATATTTCTTGAGAGAGAGAGAGAGAGAGAGAGAGAGAGAGAGAGAGACTGGTCCATGGAGGTTGATGATTTATTATAATGTAATTGTTGGCAGTAAGGAGAGGAAAGAGGAAGAGGAGGAAGAAGAAGAAGAAGAAGAAGAAGGAAAGAAACGGAAAGAGAAAACAAAAATGAAAGGGAAGATTGAAGGAAAGGGGGTGAAAAATAGTGGTGGTGGTGGTGGTATTGTTGGGGGTACTGCTGGTGTTGGTGATGATGTAGTGTTGGTGGTGGTATACTGCTAGTGTTATAGTGGTGGTGGTGTTATAGTGATGTAGTGTTAGTGGTGGTGGTAGAGACAGCTTTATGGTAGTATCACCGCCGCCAGTCCAAACCAAATGTCAATCACTCACTCTTCCATCAGCGCGGGTATCGATCCTTGGACCTCCAGGTTACCAACACAACACCGTACCCACTCTACCACCACCACCACCACTACACCACCACCACTACACCACCCTCACCACTACACCACCACTACTACACCACCCTCACCACTACACCACCACTACTACACCACCCTCACCACTACACCACCACTACTACTCCACCCTCACCACTACACCACCACTACTACACCACCCTCACCACTACACCATCACCAGGGACAGTGTCTGTACTATATACATTCACAACACTGTACTCGAACATGATATCTTGACCTGTCCAGTGCTTCTCCAGTCTTTTCTCACAGGCCCGACTATACCAGTAGGAGTGGGGCCCATTAAGAGTGGGGGCCCATTAGGAGTGGGAGCCCATTAGAAGTGGGGGTCCATTAAGAGTGGGGCCCATTAGGAGTGGGGGACCAGTAGGAGTGGGGGCCCATTAGGAGTGGGAGCCCATTAGGAGTGGGAGCCCATCAGGAGTGGGGGCCCATTAAAAGTGGGGGCCCATTAAGAGTGGGGCCCATTTGACTGATTACTCTTTATATATGGTAACTTATTTGACATACCAGGAATCATAAATGGCTTGAGGAGAGATAAGACAAGTGAGTGAAGTCTTGCCTGAACTCTGCCATTAAATCCCCTGCAAGATGCTATTAAATCCCTCACAATACGTCATTAAATCCCTTACAAGACGCCACCCCCTAAAAAAAGCCTTCAATCCCTTACATCGCTGCGTTGTCCAGAAATCCCCCAAGTCCCGGAGCGGAGGATAAACGAGATGGGGAGGAGGATGTGGGGGAGGATGCTGGGGGGGGGGGACATGATGGGAGACTAGGGAGACATAGGGAACCGCTATGTCCAGCAGCGATAGTTTATGTCCTCCCTACTGACGACCAGCCCGCTGGGTAGATCCTCTCATGCTCAGCTCTGTCTCTGTCTCGCCACTCTCTCTCTCTCTCTCTCTCTCTCTCTCTCTCTCTCTCTCTCTCTCTCTATGTCACCTAACTTACTAAATAAACATTGCAGTTTGATGTGTCCACCCTCAGGTTCATCGTGTGTGTGTGTGTGTGTGTGTGTGTGTGTGTGTGTAAGCCGGATGTGTGTATGAACCTATGCAGTTGGCTGATTAGCTGCATTGAGAGGCAGGTGGGGAGTAAAAACATGGAGAGAGAGGAAAGAATATAATTAGTGGTTGGAAATAAAGCGCAATTTGGCATATCTTTCATTATTATTTTTTTTCGCTGGGTGCACTCGTATTTGTTTGACTGCCGCTTTCGCCTCTCATTGGTTAGGGAATCAGCCAATCAAATGCCATCGTTCAATCAATGGATACCTGTAAGAGACCTGTATAAGTCATGTCCCTCCAGCACACTGCCAACTTGTCTTCCCTCCCCACCCATCTTCCCTCCCCTCCTTCATCTCCTTTCCCTCCAGTTCCTTCCCTTACCTCCCTCCCTTCTCTGTCCTCTCTCTTTCCCTCCCTCCCTCCACCCACCCTCCCTCCTCCTCCCTCCTCCCTCCCTCCTTCCCTCCCTCCTTCCATCCCTCCCTCTCTCCCCGGGGTTGCCAATTCCATTTCAGAACCTGGACACCAAATTGTTCGCAAACTACCGTAATAGGTCATTCGCTATACTCAAATTAGGTTGTTAACTATGCCAATTAATCGATTTTCTAACTACCCGCAGATTATCACTCTTGGCCAATCAACGCTCTGCACAACTTTTCGCGAATAATTTATCCCTTTGATGTTATTGGTTCGAGTTAGTGTATTAATAAACTCTGTCTATTAGAAGGTAATTGAGATAAAGAGACAGATAATTAACTGCGTGGTTTAATTGGGTAGTTATCCATAAATCACCTGACCTTACGAATCGTGGTAGTGACGTCAACAGCAAAATATCAGCCATCAAATTTCCTGAACCAGCTATAAAAATTACCGAACCGGCGACGAGAACCGTAAAATAAACCCACATTCAACCGGTTGTTAACTTTATTGTTATTATTATTATTATGGGGGGGGGGGTGATTTAACCCGTAATTTATTCTGTATTGGAAAGAAATAATTGAGAAGTTGGTAATTGATCTGGTAATGTATTTCAGCTGGGAGTGAGATCAGCTGTTTTTTTGTTTACATTCCGTTATTTTCATTTCCTCTTACATTTATTATTTCTATCAGTTCCTTCCCTCTTTCCCATCACCTTCCTTTCCTTTTCCATGTATTTCCCTCCTTTTACCCTCCTTCCCATCGCATGTTGAATGGTTTTACCCCCGGAACACAGGTCGATCAGCTGTTTTCTGTTTACGTTTGAGTAATGGCGGGAATTTATGGTGTTTGTTCAGTGTAGCGCCCTCGTCTGTTTGTTCTCTTCCTCCTTCTCCTTCTTCTCATTCCTCCTCCTCCTGCTTCTTCTCATTCCTTCTCATCCTTCTTCACTCTTTCCTTTCTCCATTTCCTTTTCACTCGTCTCTCTCGTTCCTTCATGTTTTTCCCTATGCCTCCTCTTCCTCCTCCTTTACACACACACACACACACACACACACACACACACACACACACACACACACACACACACACACACACACACACACACACACACACACACACACACACACACACACACACACTTTGCGTTATAAAAACACTTGTACACCCCAACACATCTAAAAATGCATCGTAAGGCTACACGGATCCTTTGAAGGAAGTTTTAATGGTGATACCCGGGCCAGATGGGTCAGAGGAGGTGTAGGAAGGTCTCGCTCGGGACGCTGGGGGCATCAAATATTTACAGTTTTTACTCACCCTCACCCACCACCACCCACCCGCCCACCCGCCCCGTCTGTCTGGCCCCCGCGCCCTGAGCCTGAGCCCGCCCTCCTCACGCCCGTCTCCTTTGTTTACATTGAACACCTGACGGCCGCTGGGAACTGGGTTGACCTCAGATGTATTACTCACAGGTGTACTTTGATCTCTCCGTTACACCTGTCCTCACCTCTCTTTTTAATTATTCTTTTCGACAGTCTTACTGCTAATGATGATGATGATGATGAGTATTGATCTTTATACTTGCTCTAGCGTGGCAGGGAGAAAACTTTTGCCTACCTCAAAATTAGGTGAACGAGCGGACCAAGCGTGTTCACGAGACGCCTCACTAATAACAAGCGAATTCTCACACACGATTCTCAACGCTGCAAAAGACTTAACACGCGAATTCCTGCGATTTTCATGTTGGCTTTGCTTTGGTTTTCACGCCTAAATTATGTTTCCACTGAGATATTTACACGGTATTCGATTTTTCATGACTCGTGCACACAGTCACGCATACACACACACACACACACACACACACACACATACACATACACATACACACGATTTCAATTTACGGGAGAAAATTGTCCAATAATCCTTCAAGACTCTGTGGGCAAGGCTGTGTTGTTTTCATTTGGTTACCATGACAACACAGAAGCCAGGTAAAAGCCCGGTGAGTTAGTGAGTGTCATCTCAGATGTGTAGATGACCTGCATGTGCTGCTTAGTGTAGCGTCACATGCGGTATTGTGGGTTGAGGATCACGGAGGATTGGGAGTGGGTTTGGGAAAGTGTGAGTGGGATTGAAAGGTAGAAGTAGAGTTAGATGAGTGGGATTATGCTTGAAGGAGGGAGGAAAGGAGAGAGGGGCGTAGTGAGTGGGATTGAAGGGTAGGGAGAGGATGAATGAGTGAGAGGGAGGAGGGAGGGCTCAGAATGAGTGGGATTTAAGAGGACGAATGGGCGGAGGGAATGGGATTAAGAAAGATCGATTGAGTGGGAATGAGACGGAAGGTGAAGGAGGGAGAAGTGGGAGGAAGGGAGGGAAGGCGGGAGAAGGGAAATAGGAGGGAGAAGGGGAGAACTGGGAGGAAGGGAGAGTGGGAAAGAAGCGTGAGTAAGGGAGAGAATAGTGGGAGTAAGGGAAAGAGGGAGGAAGGGAATAAGAGAGGAAGGAGAGGGAAAGAAGAAGGAGGGAAGAAAGGAGTAAGAGAGGGAGGGAGGAAGGGCCTTGTAACGTATCGTATTTTACGAGAGTGAGAGTCGATGTTCTAGGCCACAGGTGTGACCGATGGGAAAAGTTGCACCCGGGTGAGGAGGAGGAGGAGGGCAGGGGAAGAGGAGGGTGAGGAGGAGAGTGGAGGAGAAGACCAAAAGGGAGGAAGAGACAAGGAGGAGGAGGCGGAAGACGAGAAAGGCGAACTAGGATGGTATGTTACAGCCTTCCATCTTGCCATTTACTGAGTCGTGAGAATTTTGTTTACACACAGAACATTACTCCAAATTTCTTCTATCCCAGCTGAAGCCTGTGCCTAACTAGCCTACTTCTCCAACTGAAGCACAGCCTAACCTAATCTAACCAGGGAAACAAGACCGTTGGGGTGTAGTTTGTGCTCTCTCCTTCACCTGATTTGGCCTAGTGATCCTCAGGTAGCGAGCTGTCTAGTGTACATAAACTTTAGACGTTGACAGAGTGTGTGTGTGTGTGTGTGTGTGTGTGTGTGTGTGTGTGTGTGTGTGTGTGTGTGTGTGTGTGTGTGTGTGTGTGTGTAAGAGCTCCTAGACAACTGTTGTGAATCCCAACTATATTAAGGTAATGTGATGTTTAATTTATGTTTATATACGAATGTTGTTATTGATTTGGTGAATGTTTACATAGGGAATTACTGATAGAATTACGTATGAATGTTTTAAGTGGTGTGTTATTGATACGGTGATTACGATGTTGTGTAAGTGATTGAGGGAAGTTGTGAAGGTTCTTAGGGAGTTAATTATAGGTGTTGTGTTCATCATTAAGGATAGTTTAACGTAAATTGGACAGGTGTTAGGGTTTGTTAGTCTCCATTATGTATGATTACCTGTGTATGTGTACCTGAATGTGTACCTGAATGTGTACCTGAATGTGTACCTGTGTATATTACCTGTATCTGGTCACCTGTACTTATATCTGTACCTGTCTTTGTATCCACACCTGTATTATTACTTCCAAATAGTGAAGATAGACATTTGTAAATAATTAACGATAGCCAATAAACAAACGATCACTCAGACAGAAAATGGAATAACGGTAAAACAAATGATTAATATTACCACCGGATAGATATTTATTTCAACCCCACGCGTTCGTTAGTAAAAAGAAAAGAGGTATTTTTTAACCAATCACTAATGGAATAACGTATTGCTTCACAGTTTACTAATTAAAATTGTGGGTTATTTTTCTGCCTCTCAGTATTGTATGTTATTTTAGCTTTGGGGTTTTAGCGTTGATGTTTTGTTTTTTTAAGTTTTTTAAAATATTAGAGGCGAATATTTTTTTTTTTTTACCTTTCAATTTTTTTTAGGAATATTTTTCATCACTTGGTTATTTTCCCTGTAGAGTATTTTTATAGTTTATTTTCATTTAAAGTGTTATTTTTAGTTTATTTCTCCTGTTTATTGTTGGTTTCAGTTTATTTTCCTTTATGTTTTTTCTTAATTTTCATTATCCACTGTTATTTTCACCACTTATTGTATCCTCTGCTATTATCTATTTCCCATCTCTTTGTTAGTTTCACCAGTCACGTATTTTCACCGTCCAATAATTTTTTTTTTATAATGTGTAATAATCCATCGAGTGGCTGAGTGGAAATAGCACTCAACCTTTTGTGATATGGGGGTCGATTTCCAGGGCACCTCCAGTCGACCCAGCTGTGAATGGGTACCTAACTATACCATTGGGGGAAAGAAAGTGAGTCGAGTGCAATGCCGGTTTTTTTTTGTTTCCCTCTGTACCGGATTTAAAGACTTAGTTTCCAGTTTGTTTGAATCCTTATTGTTTATAGTTTGCTTTCAGCCTCACTAGACGTGTGTGTTGTTTGTGTTTACGTATGTCTGCCTGTATGTCTGCCTGTCTTTACGTCTGTCGCTTTAGGATGAGTTAGTCAAATCCGGGCCAGATGCTTACTGGGAGAGACCGATTTTGTGATGTTTTCTGATAATTCGACACACGAGACCCAGAGAGAGAGAGAGAGAGAGAGAGAGAGTTTCACTGCTCACATCACAGGCATTAAGCGGTTTAAAGGAAGGGTGGGAGGGAGGGATGGAGGGAGGGAAAGGAAAGATTGAAAAGAAAGTAGGTGAAGAAGATATCCGTCTCTCTCTCTCTCTCTCTCTCTCTCTCGTGCAAATTTCAACTAGTAAACAATTTTCGTTTTGCCATCAGGCGATAATTTGGTTCTGTTGGGCGTCAGGTTGTTGGGAGGGAGGGAGGAAGGGAGGGAGGGAAGGAAGGGGAGGGAGGGACAGAGGGAGGGAGGGAAGGATGGGGAGGGAGGGAGAATGAACAGATGACTGAAAGTGGAAAGAAATGAGGGAGGATGCGATAGTGGATAAAGAAGGAAAGAGGAGGAGGCTATTTCAAAGAAGGAAAGAGAGAGAGAGGGAGGTAAGGAAGAGTTGACGCTGAAAGAAGGAAGGAGGAAGTGAAGGAATATAGGGGAATTTGAAGATAGTGTTAAAGGCTTGATTGCTCACCACCAGAAGCAGCATAGCACTGTATTGGCCCGAGCCCTTGTTAAGACTCAGCCAAGGACCAGAGACAAATGGCGTGTCGTGGGAGAGTGAAACTTGGGAGTCTACAGAGGGCACCAGGCTAGTCTCTCTCTCTCTCTCTCTCTCTCTCTCTCTCTCTCTCTCTCAAAATCACCCCTACATTCTCTTCTCTTTTCCTTTCATCTCCTCCTCATCTCCCTCCTCTCTGTCTCTCTCGTACCATTCCGTTCTCTCCCTCCTCTCCACTCCTCCCCTCTCCTCCCCCTCCCTCCTCCCTTGCCTCTCCCCTCCCCTCCTGCCTCCTCCCTCCTCTCCTCCCCTCCTCTCCCCCCTCACACCCTTCCCCTCCTCTCCCTCCCTCCTCCTCTCCCCCCTCCACCTCTTCTCTCTTTGACGTGTTTCTCTGAATTCTCAACCTCGTCGGTCAGACCAAAAATTGTTTTTTACGCTGATAACAAAATATTTAACGGAGCTGGTGAGGAAAGTTTTTATTTCATCCAGATCTGTGGTGAGGAAAGCTTTAGCTGGTGAGGAAAGCTTTAACTAGAGAGGAAAGCTTTAGTTGATCCAGATGTGTGGTGAGGAAAGCTTCAACTGGTGACGAAAGCTTTAGTTGATCCTTTCGTTTCTCCTTCTCTCTCTTTTTCTCCTCTTTCTTCCTCCTTCCTTCCTTCCTTCTGTCTCTCCCTCTGTCTTTGTCTCCCTGTCTTCTCCCACATTCCATCTTTCCTCTTTCTCCTCTTCTCCCCTCCTTCCTCCCATCTCCCACCTTCCCTCTTCTCTTCTCCTCTCCCACGTACCTCTTCTCCTTCTCTATCTCCCTCCTACGCCCACGATAAGAGGAATATTGCGGTAGTAAGTTAGTTTAGAGGCGTGGTAAGTATTTCTAGGAGCGAATATTGCCAGTTTCGCGGATTAACCATTTATTTGCTGTCAGCCATTGTGTATTTATTTAAGCATTGAGGCAGATATACCCGTCCACGCCACAACACCGGAATTGTCTGGCACTCTTTTACGATGCTACTACAGTGCCAGTATGGTGTTGTGTGGCAGTGGTTGTGATGGTTGGGATGGTGATTGTAGTGTGATGGTTGGGATGGTGGTGATGGTAGTGTGATGGTTGGGATGGTGGTTGTAGTGTGGTGGTTGGGATGGTGGTTGTAGTGTGATGGTTGGGATGGTGGTGATGGTAGTGTGATGGTAGGGATAGTGGTGATGGTAGTGTGATGGTAGGGATGGTAGTGATGGTAGTGTGATGGTTGGTGTGGTGGTTGTGGGTGTGGTGGTGTTGTAGAAGTAATTGTGGTAGTTAAGGCCGATATATTTAGTCAGTCTTAAGTGAATCAACTGGATATTATATTATACTAAGATCATAAAATAACCTTTAATAATACTGTTTTAAGATAAATAAAATATCTAAGTGTTTTAAAAAAAATGTCGTCAAGTATAGAGATGATAAAATAAAACCTTAATATTAAGTATAAGGGAAAAAATATATATATCTAAGGTGTTTCAGATGATATATTTACCTTAATTTAAAAAACAAGCTTTATAAATCACCCTCATTCTGTTAATACTTTCAAGAGACAAACGATTTATTTTCACCTCGTCTCTAGATCTCACCAAAATAAACACTCGCACCATTGATTTCTCGGGTGATAAATGACACTTTATTTTTTATCTCAAACTGAATTCTTGGTAGGACACATTTTTCAAGGTGTCATTATTAATCTATCTAGGAGGAGGAGGAGGAGAGGTGTGTGAGCTGTTAGGCCAGATATCAATAGCTTCGGGTCTTCATAATGTGGTGTTGGGGGGTCTGTCTGTCTGTTTACCTGTCTGTCTACCTACCTGTCTCTGTCTGTCTGTCTACCTGTCTGTCTATTTGTCTGTCTGTTGTGTTAGTACTGTTTTTATGTTAGTCCTCAGTAAATTATAGATATTGGTGTAGTGTTATATATCTGTTAAATGGTGTCGACTTTGCTCCTTTATATATTGTTATATGTCAACTGGTTCTGAAAAAGTGGTTCATGAATTCATCCTTTAGTGGCTCACGAATTCTTCCTTTAGTGGCTCACGAATTCTTCATTTAGTGGCTCACGAATTCTTCCTTTAGTGGCTCACGAATTCTTCCTTTAGTGGCTCACGAATTCTTCCTTTAGTGGCTCACGAATTCTTCCTTTAGTGGCTCACGAATTCGCTGCTCCATTGTGGCACAGAGATAACTTCTATGTAAATAATGGCGTCTGTCTCTTCCATTATAACAAGGACAGCAGCAACTCGATCATTATTTATTATGGCACCTCCCTGCTCCTTAGTGAGATAATGGCACACGAAGAGTTCATTTATAAGCTGTGGCGGAGCTAATAAACTCTCATTAGCTACGTCGCCTCTATGCTCCTTTATGATTACTGACGCCTATAGCGGGAATAATGTTGCATTATGCTAACCAATATGAATAGCGGTGCCTCTCTGCTCCTTAGTAAATGATAGTGTCTTTATGCCTCTTGAGTGGATTGTGGTGCAACATTCACACCTTTCCCATACAGCGACGCCTCAATGCCCCTTTAAAATAGTGGTGCAGTAACTATTTTTTTTCATATATTGTGATGCTCTTTCTGTTTATCTATGAATAATGGCGCATCAAATACCCCTTTAAATATATAACATCTATTATGTAAACACTCTGGCGCCCCTCTGTTTCTTTAAACTTAATGGCACAGTGACCCCTTCCTTTATAACCCTCTCTCTGTTTCTCTGTCAATACTGGTGCATCAGTGACTCCTTTATACATTGACCGTCTTATCTCTTATACACTTGGTGCATCACTGCTCCTGTATACATAGTGGCGCAGTAGTTTAGTGGCGTAACAAATTCTTCACCTCCCCAGCTCCCGGCCTTTGGCAAAAATGTAATTTGAGAGGAAAGTTTGGGAACCATGTACGAACTTTTAATTAAAGGAGCAGATATTAGCTTATTATTATTATTATTATTATTATTATTATTATTATTATTATTATTATTATTATTATTATTATTATTATTAACCATCTTTATTTCCCCTAAACTCTTCAATACACTGTCAAACCTACACTGAATTAATGACATACTGTGTGTGTGTGTGTGTGTGTGTGTGTGTGTGTGTGTGTGTGTTGAGTGAATCAGCTGACTTTGCGACTCCACTGATCGTAATCATGAATGGGGGTAGTGACATCAGCTGGGCAGAAGGTAAACAATGGCACAATCTATTCATTCAGTGTTTTATTGGTTTTGTTTTTCCTTGTATGAATGAGAGTAAATCGGCAGCGTGGATTTAGAGCTCTATTGTAGGAGAGTTAGGGAGGAGGTGAGGGAAGGGGAGATGGAGGGGAAAGGGGAGGAGAGTAAAGGGGGAAAGATAAAGATATTGGGATAATTATGTCCTGTTTATCTCTGTCCTGTCATATTGCTCTGGCCACGTCCGTCTGTCTATTTCCCGTCCGTTCGTGCACAGACAGAAATAAAGAACCAGACAGACAGAGTGACTTCCTTCCTTCCTTCCTTCCTTCCTTCCTTCCTTCCTTTCAACGCATCCGTAATGAAACCCCCATTTCTTTTCTTCCAACTAAGACATTCTCACTCTAACCTAACCCTTGTAATTAATCCCACATACATTAGTCTCTCTCAAAGGGCGACAGTAAGTCATTGGCGGGTGAGAGGGCGATAAACCTCTCCCTCCCTCTCCTCCCCCTGTCCCCCCTCTCCCTCTCTCCCTCTCCCACCCCCCTCTCCCTCTTTCTCCCCTCTCCCCTTGCTCCATCTTACCTGAGTGCACATACCCGTGTCTCTCTAATGTATTATTCATTACCTTGGTCACACCTGTTGCCTCGGTCTTAACCTCCACTATTTTATCTAAGTTTTCCGTCGTCAATGGTGTCTTAGCTTCTGTGATAATAATAATAATAATAATAATAATAATAATAATAATAATAATAATAATCTATATATTGATTTTTCTGTGTGTGTGTGTGTGTGTGTGTGTGTGTGTGTGTGTGTGTGTGTGTTTTAGGAGCTGGCCACATTCACACACAATATTTTCTGCACTTGGCCACCGAACAAAGATTTTATATATAATTATTTGTATATTTTGTGATTTATCTGTTTACTTCATATATTTTATTATTTATCTATTTATTGATTATTACATTTTTCTCTCACTTAATGTTTTCTTAGTAATTCGTGTTTCCTTATTCCCATTAAATTATTATTTTCTTGTTTTTATTTTTTTTATTTTATTTTCCTGTTTATTTACTTATTTATTTATTTTTAGCTTGCAAGGGCCAAAGACAAGGTAAGCCCTTATGACGTCATAGGCCACGTAGCATGTGATTGGCCACATACCTCTTCCCTGAGCAACCAATCGCAGCTAGACTCTCCTCTGGTTGTCCCTAACTCATTGGCCAATCACGGGGCAGCTTTTCCACTTCCCCTCACCCAGTAATCTTATTGAACCTGACGTAACTCGTCCTGATTCGTCCTTCATCTAATTCTTCCTCCTGGGGGTTGAAGCATTACGTGTTTGTTTGTTTGTTACGTCGAGGAATTAAAGGTAGAAAGAACCACAGGAGTTTAAAAAGTTGCTTAAAATTAATTAGAAACCTTAAGTAGTTGGAGACCTAAAGTATTTATTAAGGGATGACGGACCTAAAGTTATTTCTTAGTATTTGGATCACCTGAATTAGAAATCCCTTAGCATTTGAAACACCTAGATTAAAAAAAAAAAAACAACTACTACAACAACAACAACAACAACAACTAACAAGAACACCACCAACAATAACAAGATCAACAACAACAGAGAGAAGCGGAAATAATGGCCTGTGATTCGTCAATAAGTTAGGGGTTGCCAGTTCAGTATTGGACGGTGATTGGTTCTTTCAGTCACCCTTGTGGCGTAGGTAGTTTGTGTGTGTGTGTGTGTTATCCTGTATATCTGATTATTAAAATGCAAGATCATCATCATCATCATCATCATTATCATCATTATCATTACTATTATTATCTATTCTTATCCATTCACCATCATTATCAGTGTCACTGTGATTGTCATTATCCCAACATCATTACACAATCACCACCATCATCATCATCATCATCATCATCATCATCATCATCATCATCATCACCACCACCACCATCACCATCACCACCACCACCATCATCACCACCACCACCACCACCACAACCACACCACTCATCCACCACCAAACACTCAATCATCACACCCACCACCACCACCATCACATCATCACCACACCCACACCACCACCATCATCACCACACCATCCCACATCCCACCATCATCACCATCGTTATAATTAATATTTTATAGCGTCATAAAGAATAAGTTATATAAGGTATTGAGAGAGTGTCTGTTTATGAACTGGTAGGGATGTATGGTGAGAGGTATGGTGAGAGGTATGGTGGAGAGGTATGTGAGAGGGGTGGAGAGGTATGGTGAGAGGTATGGTGAGAGGTATGGTGGAGCTATGGTGGAGGGTGGAGAGGTATGGTGGAGAGGTATGGTGAGAGGTGTGGTGAGAGATGTATGAGGTGTGAGATGGTTGTGAACAGGGTGATGATGGTAGAGAGGGACGTGGAGGGAAGGAAGAGGAGGAAGAGGTCCTCTGAGGCTCTTAATGAGAGAGAGAGAGAGAGAGAGAGAGAGAGAGAGAGAGAGAGAGAATTATTGTTATTTATTTACTTTTATCTTCTTCCAGGTAAGACCAACGTCAGGTGGAACGTCATTATGGCGTCACAACAGGCAGGTGAAGATGGGGTATGTACATTTGTTCTTTCTACACACACATACACACACACACACACACACCTGATATGACTGTTTGAGGTGATTTACAGCATAATAACAGACTAACTTGTCTCATCTGGTTAAATTATTACAAATACTGACATTCTTATTACACCTCGACGTTGCTACACTCTTTATTGGGGGATGATGTGGTTTAGGCCTCTGTTGCACGGTATAAGGCTTCTGTTTCAGCTCTGTTCTTTTATTCTTTATATATTAGTGGTGTAAAATGTATCTTTAGCCCTAGAGACACAGACAGACAGAGGTGTGTGTGTGTGTGTGTGTGTGTGTGTGTGTGTGTGTGTGTGTGTGTGTGTGTGTGTGTGTGTGTGTGTGTGTGTGTGTGTGTGTGTGTGCTTACTCAGGAAGAAAGACTGGAGCACAATTGTATCAGTCAGTCGTAAGGCACTTGACCACTCCACTTCAACTTTACAGCCCAGTAAAGTCACCAAGACAGTAATATCACCATCCCAGTAATGTCACCATCCCAGTAATGTCACCATCCCAGTAATGTCACCATCCCAGTAATGTCACCATCCCAGTAATGTCACCATCCCAGTAATGTCACCATCCCAGTAATGTCACCATCCCAGTAATGTCACCATCCCAGTAATGTCACCATCCCAGTAATGTCACCATCCCAGTAAGTCACCATCCCAGTAATGTCACCTTCCAGTAATGTCACCATCCCAGTAATGTCACCATCCCAGTAATGTCACCTTCCCAGTAATGTCACCATCCCAGTAATGTCACCTTCCCAGTAATGTCACCATCCCAGTAATGTCACCATCCCAGTAATGTCACCATCCCAGTAAGTCACCATCCCAGTAATGTCACCATCCCAGTAATGTCACCATCCCAGTAATGTCACCATCCCAGTAATGTCACCATCCCAATGTCACCATCCCAGTAATGTCACCATCCCGTAATGTCACCATCCCAGTAATGTCACCATCCCAGTAATGTCACCTTCCCAAATGTCACCATCCCAGTAATGTCACCATCCTGTAATGTCACCATCCCAGTAATGTCACCATCCCAGTAATGTCACCATCCCAGTAATGTCACCATCCCAGTAATGTCACCATCCCAGTAATGTCACCATCCCAGTAATGTCACCATCCCAGTAATGTCACCATCCCAGTAATGTCACCATCCCAGTAATGTCACCATCCCAGTAATGTCACCATCCCAGTAATACTATCCCAGTAATGTCACCATCCCAGTAATGTCACCTATCCCAGTAATGTCACCATCCCAGTAATGTCACCATCCCAGTAATGTCACCATCCCAGTAATGTCACCATCCCAGTAATGTCACCATCCCAGTAATGTCACCATCCCAGTAATGTCACCATCCCAGTAATGTCACCTTCCCAGTAATGTCACCATCCCAGTAATGTCACCCATCCCAGTAATGTCACCATCCCAGTAATGTCACCATCCCAGTAATGTCACCATCCCAGTAATGTCACCATCCCAGTAATGTCACCATCCCAGTAATGTCACCATCCCAGTAATGTCACCATCCCAGTAATGTCACCATCCCAGTAATGTCACCATCCCAGTAATGTCACCTTCCCCAGTAATGTCACCATCCCAGTAATGTCACCATCCCAGTAATGTCATACCATCCCAGTAATGTCACCTATCCCAGTAATGTCACCATCCCAGTAATGTCACCATCCCAGTAATGTCACCATCCCAGTAATGTCACCTCATCCCAGTAAGTCACCATCCCAGTAATGTCACCATCCCAGTAAGTCACCATCCCAGTAATGTCACCATCCCAGTAATGTCACCATCCCAGTAATGTCACCATCCCAGTAATGTCACCATCCCAGTAATGTCACCATCCCAGTAATGTCACCATCCCAGTAATGTCACCATCCCGTAATGTCACCATCCCAGTAATGTCACCATCCCAGTAATGTCACCATCCCAGGCGTCACCATCCCAGTAATGTCACCATAAGTAATGCCATCCCACAGTACCCCCATCCAGTAATGTCACCATCCCAGTAATGTCACCATCCCAGTAATGTCACCATCCAGTAATGTCGTCCAGTAATTCACCATCCAGTAATGTCACCATCAGTAATGTCACCATCCGCAATGTCACCTCCCAGTAATGTCACCATCCCAGTAATGTCACCATCCCAGTAATGTCCTTCCAGTAATGTCACCATCAGTAATGTCACCATCAGTAATGTCACCATCCCAGTAATGTCCCATCCCAGTAATGTCACCATCCCAGTAATGTGCCATCCCAGTAATGTCACCATCCAGTAATGTCACCTTCCAGTAATGTCACCATCCCAGTAATGTCACCATCCCAGTAATGTCACCTTCCCAGGTAATGTCACCATCCCAGTAATGTCACCATCAGTAATGTCACCATCAGTAATGTCACCATCAGTAATGTCCTTCATAATGTCACCATCAGTAATGTCACCATCCCAGTAATGTCACCATCCCATCAGTAAGTCACCATCCAGTAATGTCACCTTCCCAGTAATGTCACCTTCCCAGTAATGTCCCTCTCATTTTCATCCCAGTAATGTCACCATCGTCTGTCACCTCAGTAATGTCACCATCCCAGTAAGTACTTCGGTAATTCACCTTCCCTGTTCCGTATGTCACCATCCAGTAATGTCACCATCCAGTAATGTCACCATCCCAGTAATGTCACCTTCGTTCTCCCATTAGTCACCATCCCAGTAATGCATCCAGTAATGTCCCATCCAGTAATGTCACCTTCCCAGTAATGTCACCATCCCAGTAATGTCACCATCCCAGTAATGTCACCATCAGTAATGTCACCATCAGTAATGTCACCATCCCATAATGTCACCTTCCCAGTAATGTGTTCGTTCACCATCCCAGTAATGTCACCTTCCAGTAATGTCACCATCCAGTATTTTTGTTCGTAATGTCACCATCCCAGTAATGTCACCATCCCAGTAATGTCCCTGTAATGTCACCTTCCCAGTAATGTCACCATCCCAGTAATGTCACCATCAGTAATGTCACCATCCCAGTAATGTCACCATCCAGTAATGTCACCTTCTGTATGTCTGTCCGTGTCACCATCGGTTGCTCACCATCCCAGTAATGTCACCATCAGTAATGTACCATCCCAGTAATGTCACATCCCAGTAATGTCACCATCAGTAATGTCACCTTCCGTGCCCGTAATGTCCCTCTATGTCCTTGTATCACCTCCCAGTAATGTCACCATCCAGTAATGTCACCATCAGTAATGTCACCATCGTTGTCCTCCCAGATGTCACCATCCCAGTAATGTCACCATCCCAGTAATGTCCATCCCAGTAATGTCACCATCAGTAATGTCACCATCCAGTAATGTCACCATCCCAGTAATGTCACCATCAGTAATGTCACCATCCCAGTAATGTCACCATCCCAATGTCACCATCCAGTAATGTCACCATCCCAGTAATGTCACCATCCCAGTAATGTCACCATCCTTCAGTAATGTCACCATCCCAGTAATGTCACCATCAGTAATGTCACCATCACGTATCACCATCCCAGTAATGTCACCATCAGTAATGTCACCATCCAGTAATGTCACCATCCGTAATGTCACCATCCAGTATGTCTCTTCCGTAATGTCCTTCCCGTATGTCACCATCCCGTAATACCATCAATCCCGTCACATCTAATGTCACCTTCCCAGTAATGTCCTCCGTAATGTACATCCCAGTATGTCACCATCCAGTAATGTCACCATCCCAGTAACCATCCCAGTAATGTCACCATCCCAGTAATGTCATCAGTATGTCACCATCCCAGTATGTCACCATCAATCACCATCGTAATGTCACCATCAGTAATGTCACCATCATAATCCATCAGTAATGTCACCATCAGTAATGTCACCATCAGTAATGTCACCATCAGTAATGTCACCATCCCAGTAATGTCACCATCCCAGTAATGTCACCATCCCAGTAATGTCACCATCCCAGTAATGTCACCATCCCAGTAATGTCACCATCCCAGTAATGTCACCATCCCAGTAATGTCACCATCCCAGTAATGTCACCATCCCAGTAATGTCACCTTCCCAGTAATGTCACCATCCCAGTAATGTCACCATCCCAGTAATGTCACTCATCCCAGTAATGTCACCATCCCAGTAATGTCACCATCCCAGTAATGTCACCTCCCAGTAATGTCACCATCCCAGTAATGTCACCATCCCAGTAATGTCACTACTCGTCAATGTCACCCCCGTAATGTCACCATCCCAGTAATGTCACTCTCCCAGTAATGTCACCTATCCCAGTAATGTCACCATCCCAGTAATGTCACCATCCCAGTAATGTCACCATCCCAGCAATGTCACCATCCCAGTAATGTCACTCCATCCCGTAATGTCACCATCCCAGTAATGTCACCATCCCAGTAATGTCACACCATCCCAGTAATGTCACCATCCCAGTAATGTCACCATCCCAGTAATGTCACCATCCCAGCAATGTCACCATCCCAGTAATGTCACCATCCCAGTAATGTCACCATCCCAGTAATGTCACCTCCTCTCCAGTAATGTCACCTTATCCCAGTAATGTCACCATCCCAGTAATGTCACCATCCCAGTAATGTCACCATCCCAGTAATGTCACCATCCTGTAATGTCACCATCCCAGTAATGTCACCATCCCAGTAATGTCACCATCCCGTGAATGTCACCATCCCAGTAATGTCACCATCCCAGTAATGTCACCATCCCAGTAATGTCACCATCCCAGTAATGTCACCATCCCAGCAATGTCACCATCCCAGTAATGTCACCATCCCGTAATGTCACCATCCCAGCAAGTCACCATCCCAGTAATGTCACCATCCCAGTAATGTCACCATCCCCCTGGAGATGTCTGCCAAATGTTGGCTGGGACGCTATCAATGGCTGCCTTTTTTACGGGGCAGATAATACTGATACCCTTGTGTGTCTGTCTGTCTGTCTGTCTGTCTGTCTATCTGTGTGTCTGTCTGTGTGTCTGTCTGTCTGTCTGTCTGTCTGTCTGTCTGTCTGTCATTCTGTGTGTCTGTCTGTCTGTCTGTCTGTCTTTGTGTTCGATCATGTGTGTTTTGTGTTTGATCATGTGTGTGTGTGTGTGTGTGTGTGTGTGTGTGTGAATCATGTATACTTGATTCATAGACCATTGTGTGTATATATTATATATACACACACATGTATACTAATGTTTTATTGGCGTGTTTCCTCTCTCAATCTAGCGTGTGTGTGTGTGCGCGCCAACATACACATAATGTAGTGGTGAGTACATGATTGCCTGCACCCTACCACCTCTGGTAGTTGGTGAGGGTAGTACAGTACACAGCCCTTCTGTGTTACACATAAGAACAAGTGACATCCGGACCTATGACGTCAATTACGCTTATAGCCAATCAGGTGTTATGACGTCACTTACGCTATAACCAATCAGGTGCTATGACGTCAATTCCGATATAGCCAATCCTCAAGTTTTTTCTCCTAATTGGTATCAAGTCAACGTAGTTATTTGTTGTTTAGATACAAGTAACGATTAAGGTGTATTTACTGTCATTGGCTACTTAACCTAACCCTAACCCAGTCTAACCTAACCTAACCTAGTCTAACCTCCTAACTCCAGTCTAACCCAACTCTAACCTAGTCTAACCCAACCTAACCCAGTCTAACCTAACCTAACCTAACATCACCTATGGATTAAGGCGCCTGAGTAATAGGACCCACCTCGTTAATTGGCCTCGGTTTAACAAGTCTTCATCCCTAATTGGTCATGGAGACCTATTAGAACTGGAGATTTACATGACCTATTATTATAATGAAAGTGTACAAAGAAAGTGTTTTTGTTTTGTCTGTTTTATTGTTTTGTTTTTTTGTTTATTTGTGTGTTATGTTTTTCTTTGTTTTTGTTTTTTTTTGCTTTTTTATTTGTTTTGTTTTTTGTTACATTTTTAGTTGTTTTGTTTTTTTATTTCTTTTTGTTCTTGTTTTTTTTTTGTTTTCGCTTTTTATTAACGAGTGAAGAAGTAAAAACAAAATCCTTAAGTCTCCATTGCTTACATAGCCAGAGGACCGTTTTTTGTTTTATGTCTATGCAATAAGTCGTTTTATATTTACGGGTTGGTCATGCATGATCCCCCAGAGAGTAAAGAGCCTGCACACCCCCCAGAGAGATTAAAGAGCCTGCACCCCAGAGAGAGAGTAAGAGCCTGCACTTCCAGAGAGAGAAGAGCCTGCACCCTGCCCAGAGAGAGTAGAGCCTGCAGGAGGGTAAGGCCTGCCCCAGAGAGACTAAGAGCCTGCCCCCAGAGGGCAAAGAGCCTGCACCCCCAGAGAGTAAAGAGCCTGCACCCCAGAGAGAGTAAAGAGCCTGCACCCCCCCAGAGAGAGAGTAAAGAGCTCATAGGCTTCCTCGTGAAAATAAATCCAAAATATTGTTACACTATATAAGCAACGAGGAATAGGCAGGCCAAGGGTTGTGACTCAGACTGACTTGGAACCGATCCAGAATTTTCATGATGTGCTGAGTTATGTTGCTTATGGGACTAGGGCTAGGGTTAGGGGTAGGTGGTGTGTAGGTGTTGGGGGCAGACAGGGGGTAGGTTAGTTAGTAGAGTAGGTTGGTAGGTTAGGTTAGGTAGGTGGGTTAAGGTAGGGTTAGGCAGGTAGGTTGGGTTGTGTTAGGGTAGGTTAGGTTATTAGGTTGTAGAGGGTTGGATAGGTTGCTAATCTGTGATTGCTGAGATAAACAGCCCCTAATCCACTCAGCCTCACGCCCACTCAGCCTCACGCCTGTTCAGTCCCACGCCCACCCACCTACACAGACACACGCCCACAGCTCCTCACAGTCTTCAGGTAAGTAACAGATCCACTTTGTCACCAACCTGTCATCATCTGTGAACGACGGGTGCTTTCGACTCCCCACCTCACTATCTCCCCACCTCACTATCTCCCACCTCTTTTCTCCCCCACCTCACTATCTCCCCACCTCACTATCTCCCCACCTCACCATCTCCCACCTCATATCTCCGACCTCTACCATCTCCTCACCTCACTATCTAACCACCTCACTATTCCCCACCTCACTATCTCCCCACCTCACCATCTCCCATCTCTTTAGTATATCTCTCACACTCATACCTCCTTGAGACACCTTTTTAAGACGTGAGAACTTAAATTCTCACCTGTGTTTCCCATAACTGCGCCAGACTGCACTCTAAAACGAGGCGATGAATAACGTCTCATTGGAGGTATATCTTGAAGACCTGTTGAGGTCCTAATTACTATGTTTCTTATTAGTGTCTCTTGATATATCTCATTTGGATGTTTTCCAGCCGTGAGGAATCATAACACTTTACCTGCTTCTCCTTCAATCATAATCAATTCCATCAAACGAACTGCAGATATTAATAAAATATATCAAATTCCCCCAATCAGTGTGAAATATCTTCATCAACTTAAATATATTCTATCATTCAACAGAAATCAGTGAGAAATCTTAACACTCTCTTTCTCCTAACATACTTCACCCAAAACTGCATCTCTAAAGTTTTGTTCCATCAAACACTCTGCTGAATGAAAGTCACTGAAACGTATAAAGTGTGGTGTTGAAGGGCCAAGTTCACGGAGAGTCGCTTTTTAGAGATTCAGTGGGATGGAGGCACCGTCATGCAGTGCTCCCAGACGAGGTCTATCTCTTATTTATATCTCCAGCGGCCCTGTCATGTGAATTGTAGGTCTGTCTGTCTGTCTATGGTGTGTGAATTAGTTTTACATCTGTCTGTACGTGTTTCTCTCCCATACACATTACTTTCTAAAGCCATTTCTCAGCCACTGAAGGCCACATTAATGGCTCTCTCTGCCCTCTCCTTTTGTCCTGGTTACCTAATGCATAGAGTAGGTGGTAGTAGACGTGGTAATGTTATCCTTTATTATTATTATTATTATTATTATTATTTGTGTTGGTGTTGTTGTTGTTCTTGTTTTTGTTTTGTTGCTGTTATTTTTTACTATTGTTGTTGGCTTTGTTGTTGTTGGCTTTGTTGTTGTTGTTGTTGTTTGTTGTTGTTGTTTGTAGGTAGCTAATATTCTCAGGTATTACCAATTTACACACTTATTATTGTGGTTGAATTCTTTTCCCAAAGGGTCTTGGATGGAACACCCTGTATTTTCTTTTATATTTCAAGAGTTTCAAAAATCAATAGATGGTAGGCTCTATGGGCATCCGGTCAGTACTCATTGTTTCACAGCTGTATGGGGAGTAATGGGTAGGCCTAATCTTGCCTAGGGGAGATGGGGGAAGTGAGGAGGAGGAGGAGGAGGGGGGAGGGAGACGGATGGTGCCAGGGGAATAGGGAAGGAAATGGAGGAGGAGGAGAGAAGGATTAGAAAGGAGGGAATAGGGTGGAGGGAGAGGGATTGAAAAGGGGAGAATGGAGGAGAATAGGGTAGAGGGGATAGTTATAGAGGAGAAAGAAAGGATGTTAAAGAGGAGGGAGAGAGGATACGAGAGAAGTGGAGAAAGAAATGGAGGAACGGAAGAGAAGAAATACTGGAGGAAGGAGGAATAGAAGAGGTGTAACAGAGAAGGTGAGAGGGAGAGAGAGAGGAGAGAGAGGAAACGAAAGGGAAGGGGAGAGAGAGAGACATAGAGGACAGAGGTGTGATGTTGGTTTACACACACACACACACACACACACACGGGGGAGATTGGTGAGCAAGATTTTTTTTTATTTTATCCCATAACTAGTATTGTTTCTTCACTTTTAGAACACATACATAACAGGGGAGGAATAGTTACCTGTGTGACCAGAATTTTCTCATTGTTTCAGCCAGGTGTGTGTGTGTGTGTGTGTGTGTGTGTGTGTGTGTGTGTGTGTGATATTTTTTTTACTTTATATATATTGAAGTGATAAAACTCTAGGAGAAATGGACGTTATTTATCAATATACACACACACACACTCTCTCTCTCTCTCTCACAGTCAGCTAATATAAACACAGTCTCACGAGCTGGTTTTTTAGTGTACCGATTAACGAGGATCAACAGGAACGCCAAAAATAAAAGCAGAGAGCCAATAACAGTGTCAAGAGAAGGAGGTAACGGAGCGCCTGTGCTCCACCTGCCAGTACACTTATTTCTCTGCTTACCTGTTTACACACACACACACAGTGTCACACACACACATAGATCATCAACCGGTGCTTAAAACTTCACCACATAAAAGAAAACCTTAAAACTAGCTCTTATAACTCGGCATCATAAGAACGATATTCTGCCTTCGCCTCAACACACTGGAGGCTTTGGCATTTTTCTATCCCGAGTGTGTTAATGAATATGCCTAGGTGTAAAATTGTTTTTTTTAACTTGGGAGGGAGAAAAGGGGGAGGGGGGGAGAAAGGGGAGGAGGGGGAGAAAGGGGGAGAGAGAAGAGGTGAGAAAGGGAGGAGAGAGGTAGCACTTTTCCAGCTTAATTACCCAAAGCACTTTTTTTTTTCGTACCTGGTGGGCAAGGTGGATATGTGGAGGATTGTGTGCGGGTGATGAAGATGGTGGCGATGGTGGTGATGGTGGTGTTGGTGGGCGATGGTGGTGGTGGTGTAGGTGGTGGATGTTATTAGTGTATGCTACTTCCTCCCACCTCTCCTCACCCCTCACCCCAGACCCTCCCTACTCCTCCTTACCCCTTATTCCTCACATCTCCATCTCACCCTTCTTTTTTACTCTTCCTGGCACCCCCTCCCGTCCCCCTCCGTCCCCCTCTCCGTCCCTTCCTCCTCCCTCCTCCTCCCCCCTCCTCCTCCCTCCCCCCTCCTCACCCCTCCTCTTCCCTCCCTTTCTCCTCACCCCTCCCTCACCCTCTCCCTCCTCCCTCTCCTCACCCTCTCCCTCCCCCTCAATTCTCTCTGGAACATTTCCCGAATCTATAGTTTGTGCCTGGATTCATGCTAGCTTATCGCACAGGTTGGGGGGGATGGGGATGGGAGGGTAGGAGGATGGGGGAGGGGAGTGTAGGGGTGGGGGGTGGGGGGGGGGGGGAAGGAAAAAGAGGGAAGAAGTGGAAGAGAAAATGTTAGATATCTTCCGAGTCGTTATTTCCTCTTATTCTTATCGTTGTCGTCATCATTACTGAGGTGTAGGTCGATAAGGTGTTAAACTAATCAAGTCACTTAACACGGAATTTTGATTCTGGGTCTCATGTCGTTGGTGTTGATTACTGTGTGATGCTTAACCCAGGCTTGTCTTTGTTTATTATTGCTGGGATCACGTGTTCATCCAGGGCACATAGCTGATCCAAACACGTTATAACATGTATGAAGACACCACGTACAGTCTTCTCCTCCTCCTCCTCCTCCTCCCTCTCTCTCTCTCCTCCTCCTCCCTCCTCCCTCCTGCACCTCTTCTTCCCCGCACCACCACCTCCTCCTCTCACCTTTAGCTTCATTATTCTCCTGCTGATGTCTACGCCTCCCCACTCACCACTTTTCACGTCTCCTTCCAATTTCAATTCTCCCTCATTCTTCTTCTCCTCTCCTCATTCCTCTCACTTCTCATCCCTCTCCTCTCCCTCTTCCTTCCGCTCATGTCCTCTCCCCAACATAAATCTCTCCCCATCCCTCTCACCTCCCCATCCCTCTCCCACTCTCCCCATTCCCTCCTCTCCCTCCTCTTCTGTATAATTAACTGATTCTATTCTGATGCCAATGCATCTTACCAACCCGAGTTACCTGTTACCTTATCCACCCACTCCACCCCACCCCACCCCAACCCCCACCCCAATCCCCAATCCCACCCAACAATCTCACCCACTCCACCCCACCCCAACCCCACCCCAACCCCAATCCCCACCCCAACCCCACCCCACCCAACCCCAACTCACCCATCCCAATCCCACCCTACCCCAATCCCCATCTTACTTCTTCACCTCATCTGTCCCCAACCCCATCCCCACCCCATCCTCATCTCATCCCCATCCCAATCTCACCCCAATCTCCATCCTATCTCATCTTTAATTTTCTCCATCTCTTTCACTTTCAATCTTCATCTTCATCTTTTTTTATTCATTTTGATTTTTAATTTAATTAATTTATGGGAGTAAATTGTATATGGAGTGTTTGTGTCGTTGATTGGGTGTTTGACGGTGGTTGCGGGAGTGCAGGTAATAGGTTGATGTGGGCGTGGGTGTATAAGTGTGGTTATTTGTGGGCGTGTATTGAATGGGTGTGGGAGGTGTGTGTGTGTGGTTGAAGTTGCAAGACGAGACTCTGCTAATACCTTTTTTCTCCATCTTTTTCTCCTGCCTCTTCAATTCTAGGTGCATGAGGCTCTATGGGAAGGGTAGTGAGGAGGTGGGGGAAAGAGGAGGGGGGATCGTTTTCACTCTCAGATCAATATTGGAGGCTGAGGTCACCCAAGTGGTTGAGTCTCTTTTTTTTTCTATGTGTCTTTATTCATTAAGTTTTTTCTTTTTGTAGGTGAGAAATATATTGGAACCTGTGTGTGTGTGTGTTAGTGTTTGTTTTGTGTGTGTGTGGTGGTGCGTAGGGGAGGGAGTGGTTTGTTGCTTTGTTGGGATTGGCTTTGACCTTAGCTTCTCTTGTTTTTATTTACTAGCTCTCTCTCTCTCTTACACACACACAGAAGTAGGTACGTTGGGATGGTCGACACGGCCTCTTAACCCACCAACACCTGATTCAAACATATCTGTAGTTTTTTTTTATCACCTGAAGATTAGACTCATCTTATATCACCTGATGAATGGGTAATTCCATTGGTACTGTAGGGTTTAGGTTTAGGTTATGGGTCCTGTGATTTAGGATTGTGATCCTGAAACATCTCACGTAGGTTTGGGTAAACACTAATATAATTTTTCCTAATGATGTTGTTATGCGCACCTCTTGGTTCGTCTGGTGTGTGTATGTGGTAGTGGTGACGGTAGTAGTGGTGATAGTAGTGGTGATGGTGGTGGTGATGGTGGTAATGGTACTGTATGTTCGTGACTCTGATAAAATTTCTTCAATATAAATAAACTTTAGTCTTGTAATTCACTCGCGTCATTATCCACCACCAAACCTGGAATTACTGGTAGATTTTAATGATGGTGTCAAGTGGCTGGCATTGGTAAGTCGTTAGCACAAGGTAGATGGACCTGCTTACCTGGTGGAGTTGTAAACACACACGTATGTAAGCAATGACGGGTTTATTTTTTTTATATTTCAGTTTTGTCAAAATTTAGGTATATAATATTTTTTTTTAGTATTTTTGTTCTCCCTCAGGTAAATGTGTGTGTGTGTGTGTGTGTGTGTGTGTGTGTGTGTGTGTGTGTGTGTGTGTGTGTGTGTGTGTGTGTGTGTGTGTGTGTGTGTGTGTGTGTGTGTGTGTGTGTGTGTGTGTGTTATTCAGATGTAGGTAGGGAAAGGGTTTGGTGGATTACTTCACACACACACACTTGCTCACTTGAAAATTTACACATGCTCATGAATATTCAAGCAGTACACATTTGCATATACAAGTCTACATATTAGTGTCAAGAGGAACATCTGAGTCTTCAACGGCATTATTTATGTTGTTAGATAAATACCTATAATATGTGTACACCTGTAGTATATTTTACCTGTTTACTTAGTGTCTTATTAATTTTGAGAGTTTAAACTATTTGTTATCTTAGAGGAATAGCAAGCAACACACTTTTATATATATATATATATATATATATATATATATAAGTTATATATATATATATATATATATATATATATATATATATATATATATATTGATAAATATTGTGGAAATGAAGTGGAGAATCTTTAGCGAAAGACATCTTCAGTTGCCTCTGAAGATGCTCCTGAAAGACGAAAGCTAAGGTGCGTCTGCTGTTTCCCTTTTCCCGTGTGATTTTATCAAGATTTATCTTATCCACGTTTTCATTGTGGATCTACATGATATATATATATATATATATATATATATATATATAGTTATATATATATATATATATATTATATGTTATATATATATACCCAATCTGATAAAACTTTAAACTTTACACATAGTGTTGAAAAACTTTACCTATCTTTTAGGGGTTAGGACAGGTGTATGTACAGGTATAGGTACGGTGCAGGTATAGGTACACAGGTGCAGGTATATGTACGGGGGTAAATGTATAGGGACATGAGGTACAGGTATAGGTATTACAGGTACGATT